>NC_079414.1:26416428-26418928 GCF_026213295.1 Gadus chalcogrammus | reverse complement strand
CTCCCTATCGCCCCCTCTCCGTCTTCTCTCCCCCTCAGCATCAACCCAAACCCCTCCCCCCTCCCTCCATAATCTCCAACCCCGTCCCCTCTGCCCCCACTCACCTCTTCGTCCATGTCCAGGGGGGCCTTGATGCTGGTCAGGCCCCCCAGGGCCTCAGCGACGGCCGTCTGGTCCCTGTAGAGCGGCAGCACGCTGAAGGCGAAGCCCAGCTCGTCGATGGGCAGGTTGTAGCGCCGGGCGTGGTTCTGGAGCGTCCCTGCAGGGCGCAGGAGGCACCGCAGGGGAGGAGGAGTCAGAGGGTTAGAGAGGCAGAGGAGGAAGAGGAGGACGAGGAGGAAGAGGAGGAAGAGGGTTAGAGTGACAGAGGAGGTAGAGGAGGAAGAGGAGTCAGAGGGTTAGAGAGGCAGAGGAGGAAGAGGAGGAAGAGGGTTAGAGAGGCAGAGGAGGAAGAGGAGGAAGAGGAGGAAGAGGAGGAAGAGGAGGAAGAGGAGGAGGAGGAGTCAGAGGGTTAGAGAGGCAGAGGAGGAAGAGGAGGAAGAGGAGGAAGAGGAGTCAGAGGGTTAGAGAGTCAGAGGAGGAAGAGGAGGAAGAGGAGGACGAGGAGGAAGAGGGTTAGAGAGACAGAGGAGGAAGAGGAGGAAGAGGAGTCAGAGGAGGAAGAGGAGGAAGAGGAGGACGAGGAGGAAGAGGGTTAGAGTGACAGAGGAGGTAGAGGAGGAAGAGGAGGAAGAGGAGTCAGAGGAGGAGGAGGAGTCAGAGGGTTAGAGAGGCAGAGGAGGAAGAGGAGGAAGAGGAGGAAGAGGAGGAAGAGGGTTAGAGAGACAAAGGAGGAAGAGGAGGAAGAGGAGTCAGAGGAGGAAGAGGAGGAAGAGGAGGAAGAGGAGGAAGAGGGTTAGAGAGGCAGAGGAGGAAGAGGAGGAAGAGGAGGAAGAGGAGGAGGAGGAGTCAGAGGGTTAGAGAGTCAGAGGAGGAAGAGGAGGAAGAGGAGGAAGAGGAGGAGGAGGAGTCAGAGGGTTAGAGAGACAGAGGAGGAAGAGGAGGAAGAGGAGGAAGAGGAGGAGTCAGAGGGTTAGAGAGGCAGAGGAGGAAGAGGAGGAAGAGGAGGACGAGGAGGAAGAGGGTTAGAGAGACAAAGGAGGAAGAGGAGGAAGAGGAGTCAGAGGAGGAAGAGGAGGAAGAGGAGGAAGAGGAGTCAGAGGGTTAGAGAGTCAGAGGAGGAAGAGGTGGAAGAGGAGTCAGAGGGTTAGAGAGACAGAGGAGGAAGAGGAGGAAGAGGAGTCAGAGGGTTAGAGAGACAGAGGAGGAAGAGGAGGAAGAGGAGTCAGAGGGTTAGAGAGACAGGAGTCAGAGGAGTCAGAGGGTTAGAGTGACAGAGGAGGAAGAGGAGTCAGAGGGTTAGAGGAGTCAGAGGAGTCAGAGGAGTCAGAGACTCTGTTTGAATCTTCCGACTCCTTGGACTCCTCTAAGAATACATTCCCATTGAGAATCAAAAGAATAAAAGAAAATAAAGAATCTGAATTGGAATATTCTGAATCAGAAAGATCAAAATAAGCTGGATCTAAATCTGAATCAGAGGAATCGTACTCCTAAACAACAGCAGATGACCAAGAATACGTCTTCGTACGGTGCAAACAAGACACACAAAATACTTAAAGGGACTATCGAGCATTACAAAATGTGTAGAATATATTCGATAAAAGATACGGTTCATGTCGGGACCATTGATGATGAATATTGGAGCAGGCGGTTCTCCGCAGTGAACCAGTTTAAGCGGTCGATCCCAGCCCTCTCTCTGAACGGCGGGTCTGGTGTAACGACTCCAGGAGGGCAGAGAGGAGCCAAGCGTTCTAAAGGTCAAACCTCTGAGTGCCACTAATCACGTGTCACAGAGCGACAGGATCGTACCGGTGAGGAAGCCCTGGGGGAAGAATAATCCGGAAATCCAGAACGATTTGGGCTGACCGCGTGTGATCCAGCTCTGGAGAGGCAGAGGAAAGGGGAGAGATTAGGACTCTCATTGGGGTTTGATTAAGCAGAGAGAGAGAGAGAGAGAGAGAGAGAGAGAGAGAGAGAGAGAGAGAGAGAGAGAGAGAGAGAGAGAGAGAGAGAGAGAGAGAGAGAGAGAGAGAGAGATAGAGAGAGAGAGAGAAAGAGAGACACTCTTTATTAGGGAGAGAAGGCGTTTTATGTAGCTTTTCTTTACATTCATTTAATTTTCAAAATGTTACAATTATTTCTATATGGACACCTGTATGTTATGCTGTATTGTTATAGTTTGTATATATTGTTGCAACACTGTTTGTTTACCACAATAGTCATGACAATAAAGCTTTTTCAATTGAATTGAATTGAAAGAGAGGGACAAAGAGAGAGAGAGAGAGAGAGAGAGAGAGAGAGAGAGAGAGAGAGAGAGAGAGAGAGAGAGAGAGAGAGAGAGAGAGAGAGAGAGAGAGAGAGAGAGAGAGAGAGAGAGAGAGAGAGAGAGAAAGAGAGCGAT
>NC_079414.1:26393928-26411428 GCF_026213295.1 Gadus chalcogrammus | reverse complement strand
TAAAGTGCTCCGAATTGTGTTCGGTCCTTCTAGATGGTTCATCACCCCAGAGTGTCCCCTAACCCTAACCCATTCACAGTAAGCGGTATCGTTTACGGACCTGGAAGGCGAGGTTGGCGTTCTCGTGCATGCCGAAGACCTCGGGGTCGTCCAGGATGGGCAGACCCTCGATGTACTTCTTGTACACGTCCAGCCGGTCTTCTTCTGGGGCGAGGTAGACACCTGACGTAGCAAAGGGTTCATCAGAGTCAGACAGAGGGTTGGAGAGGACATTGAAACGCATGAACCCCCACAGACCCATCAAAGCGGAAAAGGCACTTGGTTCTATGGATATCCTTTCTGTACCGACAGCGATATATTGTTGTTTGTCTGTCTTCTGACAAATGGACTAATTGTAAATAAATGGTAAATTGACTGTAGTTATACTGCGCTTTTCTAACCAATCAAATCGTTTTTAAATGATTGCCTAACATTCACCCGTTGCACACATTCACACACTGACGTGGATTAAACCATGCCAGGTGACAGCCAGCTGGTCAGGAGCAGTCAGGGTGAGTTGCCTTGCTCAGGGACACCTCGACACTCAGCTAGGAGGAGCCGGGGATCAAACTAGCGACCTTCCGGACACCAGCCAACCCGCTCTACCTCCCGAGCCACATGCCGCCCTGTGGCCTTGGAGAGGCGTCTGCCTAAGGCCCTGAATGTAAATGTAAGAGCTCCTTGCCTGCAGGTAGACCTGTGGAAAGTGGATGCATGATACCTCCACCACCAGAGACGACCACACACACACACACACATGGACAGGAGGAGGCATATCGGTGGTGGTGGTGGCGGGGGGTACCTGAGGGGGAGTAGGCGTAGCCGGGCTCCAGGGTCCCCGGAGAGAAGAAGCCCTTCAAGACGGTCCGGAGGCAACGCTGGTCCCAGGCGTCTGTCACCCGGCCCCCGTAGGTGATCTCACCTGGGGAGGGAGGGGGGGGGGGGGGGGAGGGGGGAGGGGGGAGGGAGGGAGAGGGGGAGAGACGGGATGAAGTCACAAGCAGCTGAGCATCTGTGTTGTGATTGTATGTTTAGGAGCATTTCATCTATGTGTGCAGTCAGTTAATGTTTAATGAGAAAAGAGAGAAGTTCGAGGGGAGGGAAAGCCACAGAGATCAACAAACGAAATAGGACAACAGAGAGAGTAGAGAACAGAGATAATGAGAGGGGACACAAGAAAGAGAGAGAGGGAGAGAGAGAGAGAGAGACAGAGAGAGAGAGAGAGAGAGAGAGAGAGAGAGAGAGAGAGAGAGAGAGAGAGAGAGAGAGAGAGGGAGAGAGTAAGAGAGAGAGAGAGAGAGAGAGAGAGAGAGAGAGAGAGAGAGAGAGAGAGAGAGAGGGAGAGAGAGAGAGAGAGAGAGAGAGAGAGAGGGAGAGAGAGAGAGAGACAGAGACAGAGAGAGAGAGAGAGCGTCATGAAGTCAGAAGTCCTTGTCAACTGCCATATTTTCTTTCTTTCATCTCATTAGATCACTGAGCGTGAGCTCTCATTTCCAATGATTCTCTACGGAGAAAAGTGAAAAGTGAGATGAAATGGATGGATTTAAGGAATTCAAACTGACCCACGGATACTAATCTATTGACATTTAAAGTTCATATTACAGCGTTCCGTGTTTCGGGGTCATAAGTTCCCTGCAAACATGGGGCCTTGAAGTGTCAGCCAATCATTGGAGCGAGTATGATGAGTTCCAGATGGCCAGTCCAATAACCCATGGATATGAGGGGAACCACCCGACGTTGTTGTATCGGACACGACAGTGGGTACCTTAACTTTTCGGTGATAAATATGAGGGCGCTGTGATATACACAATCTAAGGGCTGAAGAGTGGAAGCATCAGCATGTTATCAAACCAAAACTCCATAACCCAAGACCGATAGGGAAGCTGCTCATCTCTTTCTGCTCATCGTTAAGAAGCTGGTTCTGTTCATGTACAAGAAGACCGTTTCGTCTGAGCCAGATGCCCTGATGAGAGCACTGGTAGTATGCTTTCCCTTGCGGCAAAACTAGTAAAATATATAGTGACACATAAAAGTGACAACTTTCAACATTTACTGTGTCGGGTTGTCAGATGATGCATGACAAACAGTGGCAGATAGTAGAGAGTGGCAAGAAGTTATAAAAAAGTTGAAGAGTAGGATGCACAACAGAGCCAGAGGAGAGATGAGATAGAGAAAGGTCAGAGGAGAGAGAGAGGGGAGAGAGAGAGAGAGAGCGAGAGAAAGAGAGAGAGAGAGAGAGAGAGAGAGAAAGAGAGCAAGAGAGCAAGAGCAAGAGCGAGAGAGAGAGAGAGAGAGAGAGAGAGAGAGAGAGAGAGAGAGAGCGAGCGAGAGAGACAGATAGACAGAGAGAGAGAGAGAGCGAAAGAGCAAACAATAAAGAGAACGAGAGAGAGAGGGAGGTTGAACAAGCAAGTGCTGTGTTGTTGAGGAGGAGGATGTGGACAGAGGCTTCCTGCACATCTATCTGATCCATCACTCTGACAGGAGAGCCAATTCCATGCATGGTTTGAGCCAGAACTCTGTCCCAAAACAGCACGCTATACTCTAGTAAAGTGTGAATAAATATGTCCTGGGCTACACTAAGGACATGAATGATATATATATATATATATATATATATATATATATATATATATATATGCATAGAACAATGATATGCATATCCCCTAGGCCTGGACCTACGCATTAGGAGGCTCATGGTTTTAACCTTTCAATAAATCCAACCCTATCTCTAGTGACTAAGACATGACACCTTTAAAGGACGAATAATTTGAATGAATCTGGGCAAGCACAGGTGCCCCGGCTCAATGCTAATCAATAGTGTCTAGGGAGGTATTGGCTCCTGTCCAGCTAAATACCTGCCAGTCTCTGCTCAGCCGCCCACAATGACTCCTGCCATGTGGATGAATAATGCAGATGGATGTCTGCCCCCGGCTGCCTGCACGCCAGCAAGCCTCTTAGCAATCAGCCAGCCTGTCTACTAGCCAGACAGGCTACATGCTAGCTCAGCAGCTAACTAGATAAACAGCTAGCCCTTCAGCCTATGTGCGAGCCAGACAGCCTGCTATCCCGCCTGCCAACCGGCCAGGTGGCCAGTCAGCCAGCTAGCCTGCCAGCCAGCCTACCAGCCACCCTGTTAGCCTGCTAGCCAACCTGCTAGCCAGCCAGCTAGCCAACCTGCTAGCCAAACTGCTAGCCAGCCTGTAGGAGCTACCAGGCGCCTACCGGTGATGTAGGTGAGAGCGTCCCAGGGTATGGTGGTGTCCTTGCAGTAGAGCTGAAGGTTGAGCAGGGCACACTCCCTGTCGCTGTCGCTGAACTCGTAGCCGATGTTCCAGCCCAGAGGCCCGAACTTCTTCCTCTCCTGAGACACACAAACACAGTCAGAGACAACAAGGACCCAGACTTACCTGCCTGACATTGAGAGAGTTTACAAAGTTCTGCAGTTGTTCCGATACCGATGCTAGTGCCGTTGATTACTCTGTACACTGCCTAAAATGAAGTATCGGGTATCGGCGAGTACGCAAGTCTATGTGCCGATCCGTTACCATAACGTGACCTTTACTACTCAGGCAGAGAACATCACAAACACTCCGGTGTTCTGCTGCGTTCGTTAACGGTCAGAGGTGGAAAGTCGGAATGGTAAATGCGTCATCTCCGACCGACATCATTCATGCTTCCAAGTCGGAAAACATGGATGCATGGACACTTAACTTCAAGAATACAGATGTCATATTCTAATTATAGATTATGAATGTTAATTATTAAAAAGAAAACGACTCAGAAAGTGAACCAACCATACATTGCTGTCATCGTAAGAGAACTCTTCGATAAGAACAAGTGCCGTTAGTAGTTTCAATGTTAGATGCTGTATTGGTATAAACTCTGTATCGTCTGATACTCAAGTTCCGGAATCTGAATCGGTATCTGTAAAAACGGTATGGGCACATCTCTAATGACCCTATTACCAGCCAGCCCAACACAACCCTACAGATACCTGTATGATGGCGTGGAAGAAGCAGACTCCGAACACGATCTTCCTCCAGGGGCGCCCCAGGACGTGCTCCTCGAAGTAGCTTCCGGTAATCTCGGTGAAGGCCCGCCGCACGTTGGCCCGCAGGCCTTTGGGCGGCTCGTTGGTCACCTGGCAACCGCGACACAACGGACGTCAATCGGTGACGAGAAACGCTCAAAAGTGGCCGAGGGAAAGCAACGCACAACCACAGCCCCCGGCCGACAACCGATGTGGAGCAACTACCACTGCACTTCAGAGACTCATAGATTTATGTTTCGTTTTTGAGATTTGTTGTCAAGTCAGTGAAACACGTATCCCAACGACCTGACAGTACATTGCGTGTCAATTATGAACTTATGAGGACAGTGTCAACAGAAAATAGTGCAGCAGAAAAAAATATCAAAAGGGAAGATCAAGGCGAAGCCTTCTCAGACTTTTCTTCTCAGACACCTAAAGCCCTTTAGAGGGCTTTGGGTGTAATTTGGCCCTATAAGGCCCTTTGAGTCCGTACCTGTGATTGAGGCATCGAGGATTTCCACTGGATGCAGGGTGTTACTTCCCAGAGCCATGTGCATGCTCACTTGCGTACGTCTCTTATGATCAAGACACAACGTTATAACTCAATCCCCTGATATATTCCTCAGTTTAAGGGCTGCTTCTTGCATATTCTGTTCCAAGTGTCTCCCCGGGGGAAAGCAGCTAAATAAAGCCGCCTTGATGCATATTCTAGCCGAAACATTGTGCTGTCTGACGTACAATTACAAATGGGAACCATCCATCATTAAAGGCTCCAAGGGAGGGCGATGTAAACCACATCCATTTAGACGTGCTGCTTAGCCCTCCATTACCGAGCTCCCCTCTTTCTTGTGACTCAGCATTATCGGCATCACGAGGAGTCACGCCCGGAACGCACCTTGAATGACAATGTTCCCAGGCACTGTTGTTCTGAGACTAATGACACTTCCTAAAGCCATTGGGCATGGAAACACACCGCCGAAGGGAAAGGGATGCATCCATGATTCAGACAGATGTTATATCGATAGCCTGCTTGACTTTTCCAAATCCCTGAGAAAGAGTTTGGCCCGGGCGTTGGCGTGTTTCTGTGTGTACGATCTTCAGGGGATGAGCGAGCGAGCGCAGCTGTCCTTCTTAATGAAGAACGATGACTGCGAGCGCGTCCGTCAGCCATCGTGTTTGACTGCCGAACACTTAGCGGGGGGGGGGAAATGCAGACCTGTGCGCTGGCGAGGACGAATTAACACTTGACATGATGAATGAGAAAAACACGTGTGTGAGATTGTTTGGGTGTGTGTGATTGTTTCCGTGTGTGTGGGTGTGAGTGTGTGTGTGTGAGCTCCTACTTTGACAGAGTTCTGCAGCACGGTAATGGGGAACACTTTGCTGGGCATGGAGCTGAGGAACAGACGGAAGTTCTGATGGATGGAGGTGTCTGGACGGGGGAGGGGAGAACAACGTTATAACAACCACACAACTTTATATCGTTTATCTCAACACTTTACACGCCATTCGAATGGCGATACGTCTCCGTCTACAGGGGGTTGCTGTACAGCCTGTTCACAACAGAGGCACATCAAGCTTCTGCAAGCGTTTCAGAATTTGGATTGTATCTGGATGAAAGAACTCTGTGTACACAAAGTGCTGACGATCGCCTCAGCCTGTCATCACGGAGGGCCGGTTTATGAGAGAATCAGCGCTTGATTTGTACACATACGTAAAAAGTTTGGACCACATCCATTGATTTTACGATCTTTGAGACGAGGGAGAGAGTGGTGGTGGTGTTTCAGTTGACATGGCTTTGGTTAATTCAGCGAATCATGTTTGATAATGTAAAAGCAAGGTCTAGGACTCGTAGAGTCGTAAAGAAAGTAGGCACAGCGCGGATATATTTCAGATAAATAACCATTTACCTTCCCCTTGCTGTAAGGGGGTAGGTAATTGGTTAGTCAAGCGAAGTGCGTGACTTGACACGATTCCACGAGGGTTACGGTTTGGACGAGAAACTAGCTCTCCTCTGAGGTGGTTTGGACAACTGTTGCCAACATACAGTATCTCGGGCAGACATTCCCTCCTGTTCAGACGGCAAGTCCCTTTGCATTGCATTGACGCAACCCTTTTCAAAATGTGATTTAAAGAGAGATTTAAAACGCGTGTGTAAACGAGGCCAGTGTATACATGCACATACACTTATACCGCATACACAGCAAACAGTGAGTGGCCGGGCGTTCTTACTATGTGTGTGTATATAAATGTATGTACATGCACAGCCTGTCTCCGGTTGGCGTTAGTGTGTGACGAGTCGACGACCCACCGGGCTCCGTGAAGGTTTTAATGAGCTCTTCCATGGCCAGCATCCAGGAGACAGCCAGGTGACAGTTCTGGAGGAAGATCCACTCGCCGCTCTCCAGGGCCTCCCGGATGAGCTTCTCGGCGATCGGGCCCTGGCCCTGGCCCAGTGAGATGGACTTCACCCTGCCAGGGAGGAAGAGCAGGTTGGGTTCCAAGTCCCCCGCTCCAAGCACCAGATGGTCTACCTGTATTTGCCCTGATGTTTCGTCTGACAGCAGACACACTGGAGCTGGACTGGAAGTGGGTTTAATGTCTACGTTGGTGGTGTGATTTTGGTTTTAGCGCATGGTTCTTTCACAGTGAGCTTACAAGTACTACTACTTTTTATATGTCACACTGTTTCTCCTGCTGATCTTTGACGGAAACTCCGACAGTATAAAAGGAATCACAAAATAAGTCAAAACCGGACAAGGTTACAAGCTTCCAAAGAGGAAGGGAATGCCGACTCGTTGCTATGACGAATAGGACAATCGGTCTTGCTGCCGTGGCAACGAGCTTAATGACTCAAATAAGTCAGCCCGACTTGGAGGACACGTCATAGAAAGACAGCTTCCATTACGGTACGGACAGCGGACTGCTTCCCATTAAATAATCCCCTTTTCTCTATCTGGTTTTTCCCCCAACCCCCCCGCCCTGAATTAACTCTGGATAATGCCCTTCATCTCCCCTTCAGACCACCCGACACGCTACAGGGCGGCATGGGGCTCAGGAGGCAGAGCGGGTCGGCTGGTAACCCGAAGATCCCTGACCGCTCCTTCCTTGAATTTTAATTTTTTTAAGTGCTTTGAGTGCCCACTGGTTAGAAAAGCGCGGTATAATTGCAGTCCATTTACCATTTACCATCTACTCATAGGCTTAGTTCTAATGTTCCTAGTTCCCCCTCTTCCGAACGTTTCCTACTCCTGCCTCGCTCGTCCTCGCCGCTCACCTGTCCAGGCAGTCCCTCTCCTTGGCGAAGCGCTGGAAGGCCCCCATGGGGTCGGAGCCCGTGCTGAGGATGAAGACCAGCGGGGTGGCGGGCGTCATGTCGCCGTACAGTGTGGCCAGGTCCACCGGCGGGTTCTCCACAAACGGCTGCCCCAGGCTCACGATCACAAACTGGGTGACGGCGAACACCACCTGGGGGACGGGGAGGGGGTCGGTTTATATCATCAGCGTCAGTCTTCATCATAATTATCAAAATTATCATCGTCATTTTCATCATAATCATCTTCATCATCGTAATCTTCTTCATCGTCTTCATCATCGTCATCATCATCATCATAATTATCCTCATCATCCTTCTCATCATCATCATTATTAACATCCTTCTCCTCCTCCTGCTCCTCCTTATCATAATCATCATCTTCTTCTTCATCATCATCAGCATCCTCATCAACATTCATCCTCATCATCCTCTTCCTCATCGTCATCATCATCAATATTATATGGACAATAAATAGATAAATAGATACTGACTCAACAATGACTCACCACAAAGATAAAATGTCATTGTTTCCACGTTTCTCATAATAACACAACCACAAGAGACAACTGTGTGCAAAAAACAAGCACACAGCAGCAGAGAGTCCTCCTTGTACCTTCTCCTCCATGAAGCTCTTGATGAGCAGCAGTTTCTGAAAGTCGCCCAGCTTCTCGTTCCAGTGGCTCCGCTGGCTCGGCCCCCCCTCCTCCAGTGAGTCGTAGCCCTCCCAGCTCTCGGGGTTGATGGATGCCTGCATACGGCCTGCACAGCCGGACACACACACACAGCTCCGCTTCTCAAAGAACCACTTTTTCCCCCATTGTGATGACAGATGACTACAAATCAGCGTCACCATTACACTGGAGCCCTGGACAGTGATGGACTGGGCAGCGGACCGCCGGAGGGCCCCTCACCTCCCATACTAAGCACGGCTTTGATTTGGCTGTCGGAGCTTTGGTGTTCTACAGCCACTGGCTGTGAGGGCCCGCACATTAGTGTGCGTCTATGTATGTGTGCACGTGTGTGAGTCCGGAGTGCGTGCATGTGCGTGTGTGTGTCTGTGTGTTTATTTGTATGGGTTGTGTTTGTGTTTCTGTGTCTATGTGTGTGTGCACGTGTGTGAGTCCGGAGTGCGTGCATGTGCGTGTGTGTGTCTGTGTGTGTGCGTGTTTATTTGTATGGGTTGTGTTTGTGTTTGTGTGTCTATGTGTGTGTGCACGTGTGTGAGTGCATGCATGTGCATGTGTGCATGAGTGTGTGTGTGTGTGTGTGTGTGTATTTGTATGTGTGTGTGTGTGTGTGTGTGCGTGAATGTATGCGCGTGCATACATGCATGCGAGTCGGTGAATCTGTGTGTGTGTGTACGCTACCCAGCGTGATGCAGATGCGAGTTGGTGCATGTGTGTGTGAGTGTGTGCGTGCGTTACCCAGCGTGATGCAGATGTTGGAGCTGGTGAGGCTGCGGCCGAGGCCCCTGAAGCAGGGCAGCGTGCTCTCCAGCCCGCAGCACGTCTGCCACTGGAGGTCACTGAGCCACGGGGCGTCAGGCCGGGCCGCGCACCCCTGGAGACAGAGAGACGGACTGATGGTGGACGGGCCCGCTGACATTCACAGGGCGAGGTCCGGTGTGTCTGTGTGTGTGTCTGTGTCAGTCTGTGTGTGTGTGTGGGTGTGTGTGTGCATGAGTGTGTGTGTGTGTGTACGCGTGTGTTTGTGTGTTTTTGTGTGTGTGTGTGTTTGTGAATGTGCGTGTCTGTCTGTGTGTGTGTATGTGTGTGTCTGTGTCTCTGTGTCTGTGTCTGCATGAGTGTGTATGTGTGTGTGTGTGTCTGTGTATTTGTGTGTGTGTGTGTATGTGTGTCTCTGTGTCTGTGTGTGTGTGTCTGCATGAGTGTGTGTGTGTGTGTGTGTGCGTGTGTGTGTGTATTTGTGTGTGTGTGTGTGGTGTGTGTGTGTGGGGGGAGAGATTCTCTCGGGGTATTGCTGGCTGGGAGGGTGCTCATAAATAAAAATGCAGGGCATAGTGCGTGTTAGTGGGGGGAAAAGGTAAGCGAGGTCAGGTTGTTGCTGGCTGAGAAGATAAAACGTGCTCATACCGTCACATATTATATGATTATATATATTATATGAGTAGATTTATACCAAAACATTAACATCTATTGCGTTTACTGTTCAAATCCTAACTATAGTATTAACCTAACCCTGGAACCTAATCCTCCACTTAATTCTCAGAGTTTCATCCTTCATAATTAGGATTAAACGTTTTTGAAGATGATCAAGATCATTAAGCTTTCCCTTGCCCTTTAGGGCTAGGGAGTGTCATGATATTTCGCCTTTAAAGCCCTTTGAAACTGTAGCTGTGATTAAGGGCTATTCAAATAAAACGTACTTGACATATCTAATGAAGTTTTAAATGTTCTGCTGAAACAGATCTGCATAGCCTGTGAGATCAATTATGTTGAAACTGGGGGCTTTGCGCTTGAAAAGCGTTCATATTTTACAGGCGCTGATCCGTTGACCTTCATGGTGCAGTATCTGTGGAGCCCCACCTCTCCCCATCACAGGGACTCCCAGCCACGAACACAGCAGCAGAGGACGGTTAGTTTCATTACCCTTAAAAGGCAGAGCTAAGCAGAGACCCCCGGTCGACCCCAAACACTAACCAAACCAAAACAACAACAGCATTCAAGACTGATTGAGGACCCGACATGACCTCCACACAGCGACAGTGAACCCACCCTCAGTAATAGTTTATAGACCAATATAAAAAGGGTATATACCTCAGTGTTTAACCTTGTTTTTGTTTTAAATGTGTTAGTGTGCCGTCGATGATCTTGAACATAGCACTCCATGCTGTTTTCTCTCAGTTATTAAGATAATACCGTCATTTAGAGAAAGCCGGTGTCAATCCGATGTTTTTGCCAGTCTCCCCCAGATAGTGTGTGAACGCGCTCTCCTCTGAACTCAAGTCCTGTTCTTTTCATGACGTCAAAGATCCTTTTCGGAGGCACTTTGACGCCATGAGCAAGGAACTATGAAGGAGGGACAGAAAACGCCCACGCCGTGGTGCGTGGATGTTTGGAGTTCCGTCTGAGATGCTTCTCGGACACTTATGCTTGGCACTTGGTCGTACCGACAGCGATATATTGTTATCTTTGTACTGACAAATGTACGTTGCTTTGGATTACAGCGTCTGCTAAATGCCTTAAATGTAAATGTACATGTAACGTGTAGTATATACATCACTCATTATAAGGTCCTTATAGAACAAGGTGTACAAGCTGATAAAATGATCACAAAGTTGTCGTGAGCTGTGAACCTGGGGATGATATACGTACTCTCCGCCGTAAACACACGGTTTAAAAATTCATGCAAGGCGTCAGCCAGCTCGTCGGCAGCAGTGCTGTGAGGTGTCTCGCTCAGGGACACCGCGACACTCAGCTAGGAGGAGCCGAGGATCGAACTAGCAACCTTCAGGTTACCAGCCGACCCGCTCTACCTCCTGAGCCACACGCCACACACCCCAACCTTGTACTTCCTAGGATTCTCAGCCTAAAACACACGGTTTAAAAACTCATCGTGTTCCAACTTGAGCAGAAACAGAGGGTTCAGCTACACCTCAGGAATAAATCTGGATATGTTTATGGGTAGGACGTTCGTCACCCACTATGAAATACATCTTATAATAAACGTGCTTACTGAACAAGGTCAGAACAAGGTATTTTCATAGAGGGGCTATAAATAAGGAGCATGATGAATATTCCCGTGGAGGAGAACATATTTGAATATGCCTCCGGCTTATCAACAATGTGCAGCCCACCGGCGGTAATAAACGGGCCTGTTCCTCCCTGCTCATTAAAGAACACCTGGGTCACACCGAGAGAGAGCGAGACCAGAGTGGTTGTTCTCCATCACACCTCGTGACATGCTTTGTGTGCAAGAGGCCCGGATGGCATCAATAAGGAAAGCAGAGCTCCAGTGATCGCGTTCTCCGCCGGCCCTGAAATGAGGAGTGTTCTCAGCTCAGCACACTGAGCACTCACACATCCCTCCCCACCCAGGGTTTGGCTTTCAACAGCCAAACTAGAGACAGACTTCTGTTTTTTTTGGCTGGTCTAGCACATCTTTGCTTTCAAGCAATCATTCCAAGAACCGAATCAACAGGCTGGCAAGGCATGGGACGTAGAATGATTTGAATATTAGGAATCGAGTTCATTAATCCATGACAAAGGCTCGGAACACAGTAGGTGAATACGATGCCAACCCCTGAAGCGCAAGACGGAAGAAATAATAACTACTAGAAACAAGTGCTGTCAACATATAATAATAAAATGTATTTGTAATAATTCTGATAATCCAAAACATTCAACATTAACCGAACTAGAGGGTTGGATAACGGGGGTGAGGGCGTTGTTGACATAACGAACAGATCAACAGAGGGGAGATGGGAAAGTGAAGGGAGTCATCCCCGTGGTCTCAGCCTCTTCCAGCTTCTTAATGATCACAATGCACGGTGAAAACGATTTTAAAATGTCTAAGCAGGAATAGAAACAACAGCTTTTTAACAGAGGTGTGAATAACTGAATTGAAAAAAAAAAAAAATTGTAAAAGAAAAAGAGGAAAGTACGAACGACCAAATGGAAATAACTTGAAAGAAAACAACCAAAAGAAGTATTGAGCGAAAACAAACACAACGAAAAGCATCGAGCGAAAACAACAACGACGTAAAGTATAGAGTGACAACAACCGAGACGTTAAGTATCGAGCGTAAACAACAACGACGGAAAGTATAGAGCGAAAACAACCGAGACGGAAAGTATCGAGTGAGAACAACAATGACGGAAAGTATAGAGCGTAAACAACCGAGACGGAAAGTATCGAGCGAAAACAACAATGACGGAAAGTATAGAGCGAAAACAACCGAGACGGAAAGTATCGAGTGAGAACAACAATGACGGAAAGTATAGAGCGTAAACAACCGAGACGGAAAGTATCGAGTGAGAACAACAATGACGGAAAGTATAGAGCGAAAACAACCGAGACGGAAAGTATCGAGCGAAAACAACAATGACGGAAAGTATAGAGCGAAAACAACCGAGACGGAAAGTATCGAGTGAGAACAACAATGACGGAAAGTATAGAGCGTAAACAACCGAGACGGAAAGTATCGAGTGAGAACAACAATGACGGAAAGTATAGAGCGAAAACAACCGAGACGGAAAGTATCGAGCGTGAACACCAACGACGGAAAGTATAGAGCGAAAACAACCGAGACGGAAAGTATCGAGCGAAAATAAGCTAAACGTAAAATACAGAGCGAAAAACAACAAAAACGTTAAGCGAACAACAGCAAAGTTCACAACGGCAAAGCTGACGGCCCTCACCTCGTCCAGGGCCGGCGCCCCGCGCAGGAAGTGCTGCCACTCGGCCTCGGACACCTCCCCCCGCTGCCTCATGATCTCCAGGCACAGCAGGAAGCTGTAGATGGTCTTGTGGCGCTCGAAGAGGCCCCGCGCCACGTTGGAGTAGGAGGCCAGCAGCGTCTGGTCCAGCAGCGTCTGCAGCCGGCGCTCCAGCTCGCTGTCGTGCTCCGACGTCTCGATGGTCCCGTTGAAGAGCTGAACGGGGGGGGGGAGACAAGGGAGGGACGTTCACATTAGGTTAGGGGCGGCAGGAGCACAGGAGGTAGAGTGGGTTGGCTGGTTACCGCAAGGTTGCTAGTTTGATCCCCAAGAGTGTCGAGGTGTCCTTGAGCAAGGCACCTCACCCTGACTGCTCCTGACGAGCTGGCTGTCGTTGTGTGAATGTGTGCATGAATCTGTAAATGTTTGGCAGTATTGTGAAGTGCTTTTGATGATTGAGATATATAAATGCAGTCCATTTACATTATGGCGAATGACACATAAGTACATTTGTCAGAAGAAAGAGAAACACCAATATGTCACTGTCGGTACAGTAAGGATGTTCATAGAACCAAGTGCCAAGCACTAACAATCACTAGGTTAACCCATTCCCCGTAAATAACAAAGATAGCTAGGATAAGATGCAACACAATGCTAAGTACTATTTTTAAGTGCAAGGACGTACAACATGCGATAAGTGCGTAAGAGGGTTGTTGGGGGGTAAGGGGGAGGCTATACTGAGTTTAGGTGAACTCAGGCACAGACACAGAGTTAGAAGGAACAATGGAAAGAGGGTTATTTTGTTATTCAATGTCTAACTTGGAGAAGGAGAAGAAAGAAGCAAAAAGTTCGAAGACTGGTGAAGGACACTGACAGAATGTATGGTTTGGTAAGAAAGAGAAAGAAAAAAACCTGAAAACATGTTTGCAAAATGTGAACGCTTCACTGTCAAACTTTTCAAGGTTTTCACGCAAACAAGATTTTCCATCAAAAGCCTCTCGAAACCAAAATTAAAAACCGAGTCCCCCGTTCAGACTCTCCGTTCTCTCTCCCCACCTCCCCCCTGAACGGCCCCTGTCCCCCTCGAGGCGGACCTGCTTGAAGTACTTGAGGGAGAACTGGTACATGGGGTCGATCTCCGAGAGGCTGGCGATGACAAAGTACATGAGGGAGCCGCGCGTGGCCACGGGCCTGTAGCGCTCGCGGGCGGCGTTGATCATCTCCTCCGTGGCCTCCGCCTCCTGCAGCCGCAGCTGGATGGCCTCCGACGTCACCTGGGGCGGCCACGGAGACGGGTGGGCAGGAGAGAGGGCGTTAGGGAGAAGGGTACGGGGAGGGAGAAGTGACTAAAACGGAATGCCTGGGCTCTCCTGAATGAGTTTTGCTAAATTCTGGACCAAATGAAGAGATTTATTATTGAGCCCGCCAAAATCATCTTTTAAGTAAAATAGATTAGAAAATCTCTTAAACGTGATTTGAAAATTCGATCAAAACCATGAGACGGGTCACAATAAACAAAGCCTACGAAAGTACCACTGGCTCACCTTGGACTCCTGCAGGGTGACCACCAGCTCCTCGTTGTCCAGGATGTTCCCCTCGGAGGTGAAGAGCAGCTTCAGGATGCGGTCCTCGATGGCTTTCAGCTGGTTGCGGTCGGCGTTGATGCGGACGATGAGCTGGTTCCTCTGCTCCTCCAGGTCCGGACGCTCCAGACGAACCACGTCACTGGAGGGACATGGAGAGGACATCAGCACACAGGACCACAGAGGGGATACAGGATACACAATCAGAACACATGGTCACAGAGGGGATAGAGGGGGTTAGAAGGGGAAGAGGGGAATCGTATTAAGAGGACGGGTCTTGAGGTTTAAATGGAAATTCTTGTTGGAAGATAAGAAAACACAAAATCAATTAGTCAATTTACAAAAAATGTAGAACCTTAAAACACAGTTTTAAACAGGAATATACATTTGTGAGTACATAGAATTAATGAATTGGGTGCGTGTGTGTTTGAATGTGTGTTCTGTTCTGATCTGTGGATCACCTTAGCAGCTGATCCTCCAGGCCAGACTTGGTCACGGTGAAGTTGATGATGGTCACTTTGATGCACACCTACAAGAGGCACGGTCACACATCAGAGGCTGCATGGTAACACACTAAACATGCATGCTCCACTCAGCCACGGGCATCCTGTGCTTCGCATCGAGTGGCAGTCGTTCTCTCATCCTCTCTCCACCCTCCATTCTACCCTTCATCCTTCCTCCACCCTTGGGATTCTCCTCAGAGAGCTCTAGATCAGTAACGGTCTGTTGCTAACCAAGGTCCTACAGACGTCTCCAAAAGGGAAGACACAAAGCCGGAGAGGACACACCAACATCTCTCCGGCTCTCTTGCCGGGCTTGACTCTGCCTGAGCACAACACTGGCCAGCAAACGTAACCACATACGGGTGTCCGATGGGACTTCACTTAGCCCACGCTACGATTGAAGGGCTATGGGACTAGGGGCGCATTACAGGGCCTGTGGGCTGTCAGGAGGGGCCCACCGTGTGACAGCGGAGGGACGGGGCCATGTAACGTATCCAGCAGCAGCAGACAGTACAGATGCCGGGATGTCAGGGCAGGAGAGAAACGCTCTGATGTGGTCATGGTGCTGATGAGGGAGTGACAATAGATTATCTCTCTCTCTGGGGAAGTCCATGTCATTGGGTTAATGGTGCAGCTGCCGTTGAATTAAACATCTGGAATTCTGTCAAACTGTTGGAGACGATGATGATGAATGAGGACGAGGAGGTGGATGATGATGATCATGAGGATGATGAGGCGGAGGAAGGATGATGATGAGGATGATGATGATGATGATTAGGATGAGGAAGAGGAGGATGATGATGATGATGTTGGTGGCGGTTAGAGAAATGTCTTTCTATTTGAGTGTCGGTGTGTTTGTGTGTGGGCGTGGATTGACCTCAGGCAGGTAGTGTGGGTTGGCCATTTTGGTGGTCATGTAGAAGCGGAAGTTTTTGTCGTAGTCGATGTCCGAGTCCCCGAGGCGGATCAGCAGGCGGCCGCCCGACACAAACGTCTGCTTCAGCAGGATGGGCTCCAGGGCTGGGTCGATGGTCTCCTTCAACTACACACACACACAGACACACACACACACACACACACATAGACACACACACACACACACACACACACACACACACGCACACGCAGATGCGCACAGACACACAGACACACACGCACAAACACAGACACAGACACACACACACACACACACACACACACACACACACACACACACACACACACACGCAGATGCACACAGACAGACAGACAGACAGACAGACAGACAGACAGCCATGCACACAGACATACACACAAACACACATACACAGACACACATGCAGACGCACACGCAGATGCACACAGACAGACAAGCACACGCACTGACACAGATACACAAACACACACACACACACACACACACACACACACACACACACACACACACACACACACACACACACACACACACACACACACACACACACACACACACACACACACACAGACAGTCAGACAGCCAAGCACACAGACCCACACACAAACATAGACACATACACACAAACACACACACACAGACACACACTGATGAAGACAAATCTGTGGCACTGATAGTTATTACAAACCCGCAAAAAGATGTGTGGGAGGTTCTGAAAAAAAAAGCTAAACAAGGATTTATGTTCATAAACACACAGAAAGTTGCACAAATTAATGACTAATGTGCAACAGTGTGAAAAAATCGAATCAAACTTCGCTGTACGTTAGCAGTTTGCTAAGCAGAACAAATGAAGCTTTACTTGTTTAAATAAAGGTCTTGTGCTTTTGCACAGTAAGGCTTCATGGTAACCTTCCTCTATGTGTCTGTGCTAGCTATGTGCATAAGGCCTGTTCGGCCTCATGAGGCAGTTCAGCGTTCCTGGTACCGCAGTCGGTAAGAGCAAGCGATTGTATTGTTGTTTCTCTTTCTTCTGACAATGTACTTATTGCAAGTCGCTGTGGATAAAAGTGTCTGTTAAATGCCTAAATGTAAATGTGAATGTGTGCTGGTTGCTACTGACCTCCTCCAACAGCACGGGCATGCCCATGCGGATGGCGTTCTCCAGCGTGCGCAGGAAGCTGAAGTCCGTCAGCTTGATCACCTTCAGCCCGTTCTTACTCTCCTTGGACCGGATCCATCGGTTCGCCTGCGGAAGACAACGCCGTTGTTTCATTTCCCCTTTTTCATTTCGATAGGTCTCAATTGAGAAGTTCAAGTGGGAGATTGAAGTTGCGTTAAATAAGGGTTGCTTGTGTTTTGAATAGCTTTCTTATTTGCCACAGTGTATCGTATCATACTAATATCTATTGTGCATTTTTGTTTTTGCTTTTACTTGTATGTTGTAATCAGGGCGTCGTTGAAAAAGAGAGCCTGCTCTCAAGGGCCTTGGATAAATAAAGGTTAAATGAAAATACAATTTGAGGGATGGCAGAGCCAACGTTATAGTCGAAGGTGTTGGACAGCATTGTGTTCCTGTCGAGGCTGTCTTTCTGATTAGTTGACATTGAGAGTGATGTTGAGTTTGTGCCTCAGCGTTTATTGCGATGGGTACTGTGATTTGTGCGGTTCTTGAAGTGTGATGATTGTGGGGGGTTAGCGTTGCCCTTGGAAG
>NC_079414.1:26383928-26388928 GCF_026213295.1 Gadus chalcogrammus | reverse complement strand
TAATTGTCTTTCACTGTCTGGAGCTGCAATAGCTGAAAAGTAGTGTAGTCCTTTTAAAGTTAACGAGACTTGCTCGACTGTTAGTCGGCTCAGACTCTCACTAGATAACACAAGGTCACTTCCATGACGCATGGTAATATATTCTAATAGGCAAATACAAGTTTAATAGTTTAGTAGTGATATTGGTTCTAAAAGTCATCCTCGCCTTTAGAGCCAGTTTGCTTAGTATTCATAACCCACAACTAGGGAGCGGTGGGAAACGACAAACAACAGAGCGCTGAGCCTAATCTCAAGGCCATCTGTGTGCCGTGCGGGCCGTCCCCTGACGGATTAAACTCAGTTCAAACACACCTTCTCCGGGATGAAGTCGGGATTGTTGACATATTTCTGCAGCTTCAGCAGGATCTGGGGCTTAATGTTGGCTTTGTCGTACTCCATCAGGCGCCTCAGGAAGGTGGAGTCCCCTAGCAGCTGTTTGGCCCCGGCCCAGTCCGGTCTGGATGGACAGTGAGGAGGACAGATGGACGCATGGAGTTACGGACAGACAGGCATACCGACAGACAGACATATCATTCACAGCCATGGCCTTTTTTGAGACAGAAGCTTGGTTTCCCCTAATGCCTCTTTGGTATACGGAGCCTTTGCTGTGATAAAGATTAGCCGCACTATGCTTCAACCAACAGCAGAAGGTAAACATGCAACCAGTAGTTGGTAAAAGAAACAGGAGATGCATTGTTAGAAAGGAGATATTAACATTTGCAGTTTCATTTAAGTAGAGCATGTTCCTATATACCAAGGAGAGAGCAATCCAGAGTTAAGAGTTCCCCTAGACTCTGCATAGCCTTACCCTTATACTGACTTATTGTATGTTGTACGTCCTGGCACTTAATGTACACACTAACTGCATGTTGTACGTCCTGGCACTCAAAAACAGTATTTTGCATTGTGGAGCATCTTATATTCCTAGCTATCTTTTTTGTAGAATGAGTTAACCATCGATTGTTGGTGCTTGGCACTTGTTTCTATGAACATCCTTACTGTACCGACAGAGTTGTATTGTTGTTTCTCTTTCAGCTGACAAATGTACCGATTTGTCGCTTTGGTTAAAAGTGTCTGCTCAATACCCTAAATGTAATTGTAAGCAAAAACAAAAACTAAGCCAACCATGGCTGTGTATGTTCATTAAGCATGTGCCTGGAGGGAATTCCAGGGATGCAGGACTTAATGTGAGGTGACGGAGACATGAGACCAGAGGGGACGTATCACTACTGATGACTGAAGACCGGCCGTGACTACCGCTGGAGACCGATGCGTCAGAGGAACTGAGACAGAGTGCAAGATGAACAGAGCGCGCGTGTGTTTGTGTGATGCAATGATTATGTTTACAGTTCAGTGTGCTGACGGATGCGATCGCTGATTTTAAGGCTGACTAAGGCTTAAAGTAAAGCTAGTCGTAAGGAACATCTCTGGGGACTTCTCTCTCTATCTCTCTCTCTCTCTTTCTCTCTGTTATACTTCAACTTCAAAGCTCAGTCTAATGCATCTAGTGTTGCTCCATATCAAAACGATATTTTCCTTGTTTTGTCTTGAGTGTAGGGAAGATATTATGTTATTATTTTAATGACACGATAACACAAATCCAAGCAAATATACAACGCATAATGATGCCATGAAATCTATCAAGGACGTAATAAACAAAAAGAATAAAAATGGTACTGACGCGGCAGCATTTTTGTGTTTGTTCATTCGTTTTTTTACCAGACCACAGAAGCCACATCAGAAAACAAGGAGATAATGTGATCTCATGTCTACAGATCCGGAAAATAATTGCATATGCAGGCCTAATTACTGACACATTCTCTTAAGATTCACAATTCATCCACCAAAGAAAACCTTTTGAGGGTTTAACAGTAGATTGAAGGGCTGACACTAGTCAGACTAACTCAGGAGATGAGTGTTCCTACTGGACGAGGGGACCAAACAACCCCCAGGATTACCGTCAGACTAGTTTAGCCCCTAGGGGACGCGGGGATGGCTAACACCCACCAGAGTGATGCTGCTTATCAAGGTCGACACGGGGGAGAGGATGAGGGTGACAAGTATGACTGTAGTCATGAATCAGGACGATCCAAGTCCTTGATCACTTTGTACGCAATAGATGGAAAGATTAATGCTATAGTAGTAGTACTATTACGTTACTATTAGTATTAGAACTAGTCGTCGATCAATTGGTACTTAGTAGATCCCAGAGGGGAAATACCGGACGAATGTCAATGTCAGAAACCACAATGTTTAAATTATGTATGATCATTTCCTTTATCATCAACATGAGGTTCCTTCATCTGACGTAACAGGGTGGTTTGGGGGGAGGTCTGCTGAGAGAGAGAGACACTGATTTGGCCTTGAGGAGGTCATTCATAATCAACATGCGATTCCTTCTATCTGATGTAGCAGGGTGAAGTAGGAGGTGGAGACACACCGACTTGGCCTTGGGGAGGACGTTCAACATCGACATGAGTCTCCTTCTATCTGAAGTAGCAGACGAAGGAGGAGGTGGAGGAGAATTTGACTCCTTCTAACTGGTGTAGTAGGGTGAAGGGGAGGTTGAGTTGAATGAGACTCCTTCTATCTGATGTAGCAGACGAAGGAGGAGGTGGAGGTGAATGAGACTCCTTCTATCTGGTGTAGCAGACGAAGGAGGAGGTGGAGGTGAATGAGACTCCTTCTATCTGGCGTAGCAGGGTGAAGGAGGAGGTGGAGGTGAATGAGACTCCTTCTATCTGGCGTAGCAGGGTGAAGGAGGAGGTGGAGGTGAATGAGACTCGTTCTATCTGGTGTAGCAGGGTGAAGGAGGAGGTGGAGGTGAATGAGACTCCTTCTATCTGATGTAGCAGGGTGAAGGAGGAGGTGGAGGTGAATGAGACTCCTTCTATCTGGCGTAGCAGGGTGAAGGAGGAGGTGGAGGTGAATGAGACTCCTTTTATCTGATGTAGCAGGGTGAAGGAGGAGGTGGAGGTGAATGAGACTCCTTTTATCTGGCGTAGCAGGGTGAAGGAGGAGGTGGAGGTGAATGAGACTCCTTTTATCTGACGTAGCAGGGTGAAGGAGGAGGTGGAGGTGAATGAGACTCCTTCTATCTGACGTAGCAGGGTGGATATCGAGATCTGCTGAGAGGCCCACTGCCTTGGCCTTGAGGAGGACATCCAAAACAACATGAGGTCACACATGTCTGACGTAGCAGATGAAGGAGCAAGGCGGAGGTCTACGGAGAGAGAGGCACACTGACTTGGCGTTGAGCAGGATGCACACGGCCTCCATGACGGTCATGACCATGTCGGGGGGCTTGGTGAAGACCCTGATCTCGGAGATGTCGGCCTTGTCCAGGGCGTTGAGGGCCTTGTTGGCGCTCTCCAGGGCGGGCAGAGCCTCGTCCAGGTCCCGCTGGGCGTCGTCCGCCATGGCCTGGGTGTCCTCGGCCTTCACCGTGGCCAAGGCCTCGTCCTCCTTCACCACCTCGCGCACCTGGGGAGGAGGAGACGGGTGTGTGTGTGTGTGTGTGTGTGTGTGTGTGTGTGTGTGTGTGTGTGTGTGTGTGTGTGTGGGGGGGGGGGAGACGGGTTAGTGTGTGACGGTGATCAGGGCGGGGGTGATGTGGAGATGAAGGCTGGCCAGTGAGTTTAGCCTCCGAACGCACACACACACACACACACACACACACACACACACACACACACACACACACACACACACAAACACAAACACACACACACACACACACTGACGTGCGCACACACACAAACACATGGACGCACATACACAAAAACAGATGGAAGCGCATGCACATACATGCATTCAGACACAATGTGGGACCAGGTGAATAAATTACGAAATGATGAATGCTTGAATGACTTACACAGCCTCAGTGTGTGTGTGTGTGTGTATGTGTGTGTCTGTATGTGTGTGTTTGTGTGTTTGTGTGTGGAAGGATTACTCATCTCCTGAGATGGTGTGTATGGTATCAGCCCTTCAGTCTGGTGTCTAAACTCTCAAAATGTTTTGGCTTTGGTGGTTGGATTGTGAATCTTTAAACAATGTGTCAGAAATTAGGTCTGTGTATGCAATTATTTTCCCCCTCTGTAGGAATGATATCACGTTGTCCTGTCGTTTGATTTCCTGGTGTGATTGTGTTGTATGCTTTTGTTTTCTTGCTGCTTTAACCACATGTTGTTGTGTGTTTTGGGTCAAGAAAATGGCTACATAAATGTAATTTGTTGTTATTTCCATTATTATACAAAAACTGATACCCACCCAGAAGATGTGAGGGTATAATGTCTCCCAAACAGAATCTTAGACGACAAGATATACACAAGAAAGAAGGAAAGAGAAAAATAATGAAATAATGAAAAAAAAGAAAAAGAAAGTATAGACAGATGGGCCAAAACAAAGTAACCCAAAAAGAAAAAGAAATAAGTAAGTCAGACAAAAACAAAGAAAGCATTAAAGAATTACAGCAACAAATGGAGAATTTAATAAATTAGTTTCAAAGGAAATAAATAAAAAATGAAAAGAAGACAAACGAGAAAATAATTAAAGATAAAAACAAGAACAGACGAGGGACGCGGGAGGCATAAGAAGAATTAAATCAAAAAGTGAACAATTGAACAATTGAACCAACGGATGCAGTCGCTCCCAGACCTTGTCGGCGCTCTCCTGGTCCACGGCCAGCTTCTCCATCAGCGCGTTGACGTCGGTGGACTTCTGCAGCAGCACGGGCTCCAGGGCCGACAGGTCGATCTTCATCTTGTCCACCAGGATGTTGGTCTCCAGCAGCTTGGTGAGGCCGTTCTTCACGCGGTCCCGGGCCTACAGGTCAGGACACGAGAAGGTCAAGAGCCAACACGTCCATTTTAAATCCCCTGGAACAGCCTGAACAGAGGCTGAGGACACCACAGTCTCCATCAAAGTCTAAGGCTTATTTTAAACACCATTCAAATAAACCA
>NC_079414.1:26382754-26383828 GCF_026213295.1 Gadus chalcogrammus | reverse complement strand
GGGGGGAGAGGAGAGAGAGAGAGAGAGAGAGAGAGAGAGAGAAGAGATGAGAGAGAGAGAGAGAGAGAGAGAGAGAGAGAGAGAGAGAGAGAGAGAGAGAGAGAGAGAGAGCGAGCGGTGTGAAATCGGCTTAAGAGACAGTACGTGGCAGAGACGGAGGTGGAGGTAGAGAGGTACAGAGTCCACCAAATCCACAGATTCCTGGTCCTACCCAGGCCACCCAGTCCCCCCAGTCCACCCACTCCCCCAGTCCCTCGCTCAGCCCTTTCCTTTACACCCTGTACACTAATGACTGCACCTGCCCCTCCCACACCACCACCTACCTCAAATACTCAGACGACACTGCCAGCCCTGCCTAGCCCTTCTGTCGGACAATAACTCTGTATCGGATTACTGCAACACTGTCACACACTTGTCTAAATGGTGCACACATAACCACCTGCATCTCAATATATCCAAAACAAAAGAAATTACAATAGGCACTCCATCATCCCAGCCCCCCACTCTCATCAACAACAACACAGTAGAAACAGTTGACCGCTTTTAATACCTCGGACTCACAAAAGCCTGCTGCCTGCAGCCATAGCAGCCTTAAATAAAATGCAAAGATAACCCACCCCTGTTCCACACTATTCACATATTTTGTCTGCATGTTGTTTTTGGTGTGTATGGTGTCCATCTGTTATTGTCTGTCGGCGTGAGGGCCCATAAATGTACTATGGAGTGAAAAAGGATTTCCCCCAGGGGACAATAAAGTCAAAGTCAAGTCAAAGTCCCAAGTCCCCCCAGTCTCCCCAGTCTCCCCGGTCCTCCCAGTCCCCCCAGTGCCCCCAGTCGACCCAGTTCCAGCCCTACCCAGGAGGTTCTTCCTCTTCTTGTCCAGCTTGGACTCTATGATCTCCTGGGTGCGGGCGGACGACGTCTGGGCCGAGAAGTTGATGTAGACGGGGAGGTAGCCCGCCTCCTCCTGCACCCCGTTCAGCAGACCACGGGCCACCACCGACTGAGGGGCGCACACACACACACACACACACACACACACACACACACACACACACACACACACACACACAC
>NC_079414.1:26372754-26377754 GCF_026213295.1 Gadus chalcogrammus | reverse complement strand
CATCTTGTTGTCGTCCAGCACGGTGTTCATGTTCTCGATCCACAGCGCGTCCACCGGCCCGTCGCTCACGATCCACTGGTGGTCGCCGCTGAGGTCGGCGGACGCCGAGCGCACGCTCAGCGCCATGAGGCCGTCACGCCACTCCAGGGTCAGGGAGTTGATCTGGAGAGAGAGAGAGAGAGGGGGGAGAGAGAGGGGGAGAGAGAGAGAGAGGGGGGGAGAGAGAGAGGGGGGGAGAGAGAGAGGGGGGGAGAGAGAAAGAGAGAGAGAGAGAGAGAGAGAGAGAGAGAGAGAGAGAGAGAGAGAGAGAGAGAGAGAGAGAGAGAGAGAGAGATGACCGGTAGGTGAGTGGCAGGTGTCACCTGCCTTTTCTTAAAAAATTCGACAGTACTTAAAAAAAAATATAAAAAATACGAAGAAATATATAATTAACAGCTAATTGAATAGTTAATTTGATATATCAGTAGACTGACTGCACCAGTCTCCTTTAACCCACATTGTTTAGGTTAAAGTATGCATAGAGCTCGGGGAGGAGGACATTAACATGGCCGGTGGTTAGGAGTTGGCTTCCCACTGGGGAAGGCCTGAATGAAGCACAAAGCTCATAGAGGTGTCAAAGATCATATTTTTGTGTTGCGCTGCAGATAGGAGGCAAAACGCGCGCTCTGCATGCTTTGTGCTTACGAGACTTAATGCACTCGAGGGAAGGGTTTTGGATTAAAGCAAATCCAACAATCTGCATTTATTCATACGGACGCAGTGGGAGAGAGATCCAACCACAACAACAACAACCTGAGCTGCATGAGTTCTGTGAGAAACCATCTGTATGTATTTCCACCCCTCGAAACACCAACAATGAATCCCCAATGAATCCCTTTTTTTTTTTTTTTATTACTAAAATGCCTTTTTAACTTTCACTTTATTGTCTATTTTAACCAGAAAGATACATGATCTCATACCAGTGAGAAAGGATTTGAGACCCAAGTTCTGTCTGAGTCCGAGAATCTGGGTTGGAGTCCCAGAGAAAGGACCAAGTTCCTTTGTGTCGGGTTGGAGTCCCAGAGAAAGGACCAAGTTCCTTTAGGTCGGGTTGGAGTCCCAGAGAAAGGACCAAGTTCCTTTAGGTCGGGTTGGAGTCCCAGAGAAAGGACCAAGTTCCTTTGCGTCGGGTTGGAGTCCCAGAGAAAGGACCAAGTTCCTTTAGGTCGGGTTGGAGTCCCAGAGAAAGGACCAAGTTCCTTTAGGTCGGGTTCGAGTCCCAGAGAAAGGACCAAGGTCCTTTAGGTCGGGTTGGAGTCCCAGAGAAAGGACCAAGTTCCTGTAGGTCGGGTTGGAGTCCCAGAGAAAGGACCAAGTTCCTTTAGGTCGGGTTGGAGTCCCAGAGAAAGGACCAAGTTCCTTTAGGTCAGGTTGGAGTCCCAGAGAAAGGACCAAGTTCCTTTAGGTCGGGTTGGAGTCCCAGAGAAAGGACCAAGGTCCTTTAGGTCGGGTTCGAGTCCCAGAGAAAGGACCAAGTTCCTTTAGGTCGGGTTGGAGTCCCAGAGAAAGGACCAAGTTCCTTTAGGTCGGGTTGGAGTCCCAGAGAAAGGACCAAGGAACTTTAGGTCGGGTTGGAGTCCCAGAGAAAGGACCAAGGAACTTTAGGTCGGGTTGGAGTCCCAGAGAAAGGACCAAGGAACTTTAGGTCGGGTTGGAGTCCCAGAGAAAGGACCAAGGAACTTTAGGTCGGGTTGGAGTCCCAGAGAAAGGACCAAGGAACTTTAGGTCGGGTTGGAGTCCCAGAGAAAGGCCTGAGTTCTGTCTGGGTAAGAGTCCCGATGTCAGTCTGGGTTGGAGTCCCAGAATAAGGCCTTTGGTTCGTGGTTAGAATCCCGATGTGTGTCTGGTTTAGAGTCGTAGAATCTGGGTTAGAGTCTTAAAATAGAAATTGAATAGAATCCGGGTTGGAGTCCCAGAGAAAGGACCAAATTCCTTTAGGTCGGGTTGAAGTCCTGACGTGGGTACCAAATTCCTTCAGGTCGGGTTGGAGTCCCGATGAGGGTACCAGAGAGACTGGTGATCTGATCTTAAAAACATTGCACTTTCTAAAATGCTGATCTATTTTACTAATTTCTTTGCATATGTTTTCTTTTACTTATCTATTATTTTGTTTTATTGTATGACAATGTTTATATGTGAGGCACTTTGTGTCTGCCTTGTGTATGAAAAGTGCTACATAAATAAAGTTGCCTTGCCTTGCCTAATCAGGACCGCAGTCGCTCACCAGCTCCCGCAAAAGACTCAAGACTCACTGGTTCAGAGCCCCTAATCCAGACTCACAAAGGGTTAATGAACCCCTAATCCAGATTAACGAAGGGGTAATGAAACCCTGATCCAGAACAATGAAGGGTTAATGAACCCCTAATCCAGACCAATGAAGGGTTAATGAACCCCTAATCCGGACCAATGAAGGGTTAATGAACCCCTAATCCAGACTAACGAAGGGTTAATGAACCCCTAATCCAGACCAATGAAGGGTTAATGAACCCCTGATCCAGACTCACGAAGGGTTAATGAACCCCTAATCCAGACTCAAGTAAGGGATAATGCCCGACGAGGTGTCCATTATCAGGAATTAATGGACGACGTGGAGGCGTGAACCGTCCGACGCTAAGCGGAGGACGGTTGCCTCCGCGAAGTCCATTAATTCCTGATAATGGACACCTCGAAGGACATTATCCCGCTTATACCACGGTCACTTACCAACGGTGACCAAATTAAGACCATTAATTTATATTTTCATGCGTTTTACAATCTGAATATAAAGTTTTCCACAAAACATAGATTTGTTTCCCTGGTTACGCCTGAGGGTCCGACTAATACCCGGAACCACCATTACACGCCCGTTGGGTTCTCATGCAACGGAAACGTTGTTCACTTCTCCAGTAATTAGGACGGACCATAGCTACGACTTTAGAACGGGAGGTAGCGGGAGGTATTATAGTCCGCTGAGCTTTATTTTGTTTCCCATTGCTATGGTTACTACTATTTTAGAGACGATACGCCAGCTAGCGCATTAATTGAGAACGGTAAACAGACAATTTGACGGAACTACTTGTCCAGGTGTCCGTATATCAGGAGTTAATGCACACCCTGCATCCAATCAGAATCGAGTATTCCCGCAGACCGTGGTATAAGAAGGGTTAATGAACCCCTAATCCAGACCAATGAAGGGTTAATGAACCCCTGATCCAGACCAATGAAGGGTTAATGAACCCCTAATCCAGACTCACGAAGGGTTAATGAACCCCTAATCCAGACTCACGAAGGGTTAATGAACCCCTAATCCAGACCAATGAAGGGTTAATGAACCCCTAATCCAGACTCACGAAGGGTTAATGAACCCCTAATCCAGACCAATGAAGGGTTAATGAACCCCTAATCCAGACCAATGAAGGGTTAATGAACCCCTAATCCAGACCAATGAAGGGTTAATGAACCCCTAATCCAGACTAACAAAGGGTTCATGAACCAGGAGAGGCCCACCTCTCCGTAGAGCTCCCCCATGGTGACCGACTTGGGGTTGAGCACGTGGGTCTGGACGGGCAGGTAGAAGGGGTTGGCGGCGCCGTGGCCCGCGGCGTGGAGGGCCTGCAGGGCGTCGGCCAGCACCGTGTACACCGTGGTCTTCCCCCCGCCCGTCGGCCCCACCAGCATCACACCGTGGCGCACCATCATGGTCTCATACAGCTGGATCACCTGGTGGGTGGGGGCGGGAGGGGGGGAGAGAGGTGGGGGAGAGAGAGAGAGAAAAGGAGGGGTGGCGAGAGAGACAGAGAGTGGGGGGAGAGAGAGGGGGGGAGGGAGAGAGAGAGACAGACAGAGGTAGATGTAGAGGGTGAGACAGAGAGAGAGAGAGAGAGAGAGAGAGAGAGAGAGAGAGAGAGAGAGAGAGAGAGAGAGGGTGGGAGGGAGGGAGAGAGGGAGAAAGAAAAGCAAACAGAAGCAAAAATATAAATATAAATTGGAAAGCTTTTCTTTGTCATCATCATTGTACACCACTTTGTGTTACTATTGCAGGACTCTTCTTGGTGTGGGCACTGTCACAAAAAGGTAGAAACGAACTGTGTGCTCAGGAACACATGTCCCGTCACGTTGTGTCTGTGTGTGTCTGTGTGTGTCTGTGTGTGTCTGTGTGGGTCTGTGTGTGTCTGTGTGTGTCTGTGTGTGTCTGTGTGTGTCTGTGTAGTTCAGCGGTCCCCCTAGCTGCAGGCCTCACCTTGCTGGTCATGCCGGCCAGAGGCTGCAGGTTGCGTTTGACCAGGGACTCCAGGATGGTGGAGTGCAGGACGCCGTAGTCGTGGGCGGGGATGGACACGCCGGGGAACAGGTCGGAGAGGATCCCCCTACACACACACACACACACACACACACACACACACACACACACACACACACACACACACACACACACACACACACACACACACACACACACACACACACACACACACACGTTTAATGAATCACTTGTTATGCTTACACACATACAATGGCACACAGACAAAGACACACATAGAAAGACACACAGACAATGTGCGCATAAGTACGCAACAAAGTGCCTGTGGACGTACACACACAAATGCACACGCAAACGCACACACCACCATGTGTGTGTGTGTGTGTGGGGGGGGTTACATTAAAGGTCATTACAATATAGAGGAGGAGTACTATTACACTTTAATGAGAACCACTACAAGTAATGTAATCTCATGGTATGTTGGTGCGTGTCTCTGTGTATGTGTCTGTCTGTGTGTGTGTGTCTGCCAGCGTGTATGTGTGTATTTGTGTTTGCATGTATGTCTGCGTGTACATGTGTGTGTGTGTGTATGTGCGTGTGTGAATGAGTGCACACCTGTGCGTGTGTGTCTGTGTGTGCATGTGTGCGTTTGTGCGTTACTGCGTCTGCGTGGATGTGATTGCGAGGGTGTGCCAATGTGTCTGTGTGTTTGTCTTTGTGT
>NC_079414.1:26365254-26367754 GCF_026213295.1 Gadus chalcogrammus | reverse complement strand
ATTGATTATGCCTTTCATAAATCATTTAGTGAATTCAATTTCATAAATGAAAGCATGTGCAATCAAACGTCTACAAATGTTTCCAAGGTGATGTTTTCTGCTAACTTTATCTGACAAGCTGCCAAGAAGTTTATTTTATTTTTAATTGCACTTCAAATTGTATGTCAAGATGAAGCAGCACACATTTTTTTTATTTCTACTTGATAAATGACTTAGAAGACCAGTCAATAATCAAAGTAAATCAATTGCTGTAGGAGTCAGGCAGTCTTGCTCCATACAGGTGGGGGGGCCAACAGGTAGGATGCAGATCACACACAGAGGCAAGCCTACCGCCCCCATACATCACACAGCAGTATGATATAGAGGGAGAAGGTGTGAGGGCTGCAAAGGGAATTACATATTCATCGAAAAATTTGCCATTTTGGCTTCTGCATTGGCTATTAGTGAAAAGTCATGCATTAAAACGTCAACTTCAATCAAACGACTAACAGCTACCACTGAGCAATTAGTGCTTTAACGACTCACAGGTGTGGCTGTTCATGGTTCACGGTCCACGGGGGTCTGAGGAATCACTATGGCTACAAACACGTCATGGTAAAAGGAGTGCTTTGATAAGGCCCTTCTCTGAACTCTGGCCAGTCAAAGCGCTGGACGATTTGTGCTTCACATTCACCCCCCCAGACACCGTTTGGGGGGGTCCACCCTGTGAGGCAGCTGCCAGCTCATCGCCAGCAGCAGGGGATGCACTTGTCTGGGAGGATAAGGGGATTGAACCAGCAACCTTCCGGTTTCCAGACAACCGGCTGTACCTCTTGAGCCAGTGACAGCAAAGGTAGACTTGATTGCCAAGACGGGGAAAATCACTGCTACTCACGATGAATAATGGCCATCGAAATATCAGGCGAAATGATGGCATCTCTCCCTTTTGTCCTAGCTGAGCTGCCCTAGTGCGTGGGGGTGTGGCCGGGCCTACCTTGGCCATCTTGGCGTTCCGGATGGTGATGAGCTGCTGGGCGATGACAGAAAGCACCTCGATGTCGATGCGGTTGAACTCGTCGAAGCAGCACCAGGCCCCTGATTGGGCCAGGCCGCTGAAGAACCGCCCCATCATCTGGGGCGGGTGGGGAGAAGAGGGGGGGGGGGGGGGGGTTAGAGATCAGCTGGGGGACGGGTGATTATCATCAGAGGAAATCATGCCAGGGGAGGAGGCGGCCTGATGGGAGAGGGGTCTGACAGCTCATCAGGAGGTCAAGATATCAGGTTGGGGGTTCTGTGATTAAAAGTCTACAATCAGAGACGTTTCTCCGCTGCATTACCGTACGGTTTGATTATAAGAATCAATAGTCATCACAGGGCTGGTCCACGGTTGACATGCAATCAGTGCATCCAGCATCCCTTACTGTCCCCCCCCCCCTGAATCACCACTGGCTCAGGCTGTAGTGACTCCTACTTCTACACCGCCATCTAGTGGCGATTTATGGGAGGTACAAGCAAGGACGCCACGTAATGAGAGATGGGGAGAGCTGAAGAGAATGACATGACGAAACAGAGAAGGGAGGACAGAAAGGAAGAAAGGAAGAAATTAAGAAAAAAGGCAAGGAAGAGAGAAAGAAAGAAAGATGGAAGGAAGGAAGGAAGGAAGGAAGGAAGGAAAGAAGGAAGGAAGGAAGGAAGGAAGGAAGGAAGGAAGGAAGGAAAGAAAAAGAAAAAAGGAAAGAAAGAAAGAAAAAAGGAAAGAAAGAAAGAAAGAAAGAAAGAAAGAAAGAAAGAAAGAAAGAAAGAAAGAAAGAAAGAAAGAAAGAAAGAAAGAAAGAAAGAACGAAGGGCAGAATGGAGAAAGAGAGAAAGAAAAAAACAAACAAACAAACAAAGTAAGAAAGAATGACAGAATGACAGAAACAAACAGACAAACAAACAGACAGGACAACACAAACAAACAAACAAACAAACAAACAAACTACAAAAAAAAAAGAAACAAAGAACCAGCAGAAGCCTGAACTCAGGCCGTGTGTGGAGCCCCACCTTGTAGTCCAGGCCGTCGGAGCAGTTGAAGACCACACACTGGATGGCCAGGGCCTTGGCCAGGTCCTTGGTGGTCTCCGTCTTGCCGGTCCCCGCGGGGCCCGCGGGGGCCCCCCCGAGGTCCAGCTGCAGGGCCCCCATTAGACAGAGGTAGCAGCGGTCCTGTACACCCAGGGAGAGAGACACGCACAACGGGAAGGGTCAACGCAACCCCAAAACCCCTTTGGGGTCCTGTGTGTGGACCGAACCATGTGACCACACGGGCACAACAAGAGTGTGTGTGTGTGTGGTTGGTAACTGTGTTTGTGTTTTACCTGCATACATACACACACACACACACACACACACACACACACACACACACACACACACACACACACACACACACACACAAACAAAGACACATATACACCCACAGAGACACATACACAAAAACACACACACACACACACACACACACACACACACACACACACAC
>NC_079414.1:26347754-26350254 GCF_026213295.1 Gadus chalcogrammus | reverse complement strand
GTCCCAGAGCAAGACACCTCACCCTGACTGCTCCTGACGAGCTGGCTGTCGCCATGCGTGGTTGACTCCCCCGTCGGTTTTGAAATGTGTGTATGAATGGTTGTAAGTCGCTTTGGATAAAAGCGTAAAAAAAAAAATAACCAAAATCCCCCTCAATGTAAATGTTGTCAAAACAGAGACGTCTCACGCACGTGCGCCTTCTCCTTGACGGCCTTGACCTCCTGGTTGAGCTCCTTGATGTCCCTCTGCAGGAAGGTGCAGAACTTGTCCACGTTGGCGTCCCTCTCCGCGGACGCCTTCTCCACGGCGCCCTGCACGGCCGTCATGGACGGGCCCAGCGTGGCGAACATGGCCAGGTCCTCTGGGGGCGTGGGCACCTCGTACGTCTGGATCAGATGGTACATCTGGGACACCACCTCCTGCTGCTCCTCCAGCACTGAGATCTGGGGAGCAGGAGCAGGAGGAGGAGGAGGAGGTGGAGGAGGAGGAGGAGGAGGAGGAGGAGGAGGAGGAGGAGGAGGAGGAGGAGGAGGAGGAGGAGGAGAGAGCCGGGACAGGAGGAGGAAGGCAACATGAATGAATGAATCTGCCGCCGCAAAGATTACAAAGGGGATGAGCACAGCAATGAAGATGATGATGTTGATAATGACGATGATGCAGGAGAACATGAATGAATGAGGAGGAGGACATGAATGAATTAATTAATTAATGAATCTGCCACAAAGATGAGAGAGATGAGCATAGCGATGAAGACGATGATGATGATGATGAGGTTCTCAATGACGATGATGCAGATGAAGAAGACGTTCATGATGAAGATGAGGTCGACGATGACAACCAAGAGGGAAAGCATGAAGATGAAGAAGGTGAGGAAGGGAAGAAGGTGACGAAGAGGTTGACAATGAATAATGGGGACGAGGAAGAGGAGGATGAGGACGGAAGGACAAAGAGGTGAAACACTTCCACATAAGGAACAAACATGACTAATGAAGGGTAAAGCCCCGTACTCTTTCCTGTATCTCGTCCAGGAAGGTCAGGGAGTTGACGAACTCGGTGGTGGCCGAGGGGACGACCCCCAGCCTGATCTGGGCGTCCAGGGACTCGGACATGATGGCGTCCAGCCTCTTCTTGGCCAGCAGGGGCAGCATCTCATGGACGGTCTACAGAGAGAGAGGAGAACAGGCCACCAGGGGATTCACTTCACACGTCGTACGCAGGCTTTTTCTAGTTCTGTGTGTCACACCAACATTGCGGCGGCATGTGCCTCAGGAAGTAGAGAGAGGGTGGGTAACCGGTTGGTTGCTAGTTCGATTCCCAGACGAGCTAGCTATCGCCCTGCATGGCAGACACCGCCGTTGGAGTGTGAATGGGTGCATGAATGGGTGAATGTAAGCCGATATTGCAAAGCACTTTGAGTGGCCACTGGTTAGAAAAGCGCGGTATAAATGCGGTCCATTTACTATTTACCATCTATGATGTCGGCATTAGATTAGAGACATGTATAGAGACAATGATATGCTTTAGATGTACATCTCTGTGTATATTATATTCAATAGGCCTATTCAATTTTGTTCAACGTATTGCACAGAACAGGCCTAAGAGTACTGAGACCAGGAAATGGAGTTTAGATTCTAACCAGAAGAGCAAAAACTAAAAAGTAGTAACATGCAGAGCATGTACATACGTAGTTTGATAGATATTATAAATAAGACATATGCAGTATGAACAGTATTGATAGGAGAACAGCAGTATAGAGTGATGTATTCAGTAGAGGACTTTGAACTCTATGAACGTTAATTATGAACATTAGTCTGACTATTTGTAGAAGAAGGAAACACAAAAATAAGGTGTTTCTGTAAAACTAATGCTTTGCTTCCAAAGGATGCCCTACTTTGATGTGCTGTTCTTTGAATCCTTTCCATTCGCGTCTTCCTTTGAAGAACGGAAATAAGTACGGAAAATTGTATACATCACAAAGAGTGGCATTTGTCTATGGTGGTTATATTTGTCTAAAACAAAAAAAAAGAATTTAGAAAGAAACCAACCTTGCAGAGTTCACCTGGACTCTGAATAGCCTCCCTTCTCACCCCCCATCACCCCTCCTCCTCCCTCACCTTCCAAAAAAACCCATCTTACGACTGCGACATGTTGTTGTTTCTCTTTCTTCAGACAAATGCGCTTATTATAAGTCGCTTTAGATAAAAGCCTATGCTAAATAACCTGAAGGTAAATGTAAATGTGAAATTATGTGCGTGTGTTTGTGAGTGAGAGAGAGTGAGAAGGAGTGAGAAGGAGAGAGAGAGAGAGAGAGAGAGAGAGAGAGAGAGAGAGAGAGAAAGAGAGAGAGTGTTGGAGTTGACCTCCAGACAGCGTAGGGGAGATGGGGTGAGGTTGTTTTTCAGCTGAGCCGTGTCTACTAGGAGCAGCCCCAGTTGTCTCTGTTGTGTGATGGCCAGGGCTTGTTTATACTGCCAGTGATACTTCTGGAGACTTTCCCTAA
>NC_079414.1:26302754-26340254 GCF_026213295.1 Gadus chalcogrammus | reverse complement strand
CGGGGATCGGATCGTGTCTCTCCGAGGGCTTCTATTGTGCGGGGATCTCGATATTCCAATAATAGGAATATAGTCGGGGCCTAGAGCGGTTGTTTTGTTAATATTGATTCCGAGCGCAGGAAGTGGCGCCGGCAGAGACACCAGCTTCCCGTTTAATTGATGAATTATAAAAGGCAGCGCAGTCGGATTGAACGTGTTCTGGTGGTTTCCTCATTAAATCCCAGAGGCCTCGTTATAATTGTCTCCGCCGTGGCGCCATTGTAGTCCCTCCGCTGTGAACACTCACCCTCTTTTCCTTGACATGTGGCGGCAGCTCCGGTAAAGTGTTTGCATACGGTCGCTTTGGGAGTCCTTCCTCCCGCGGTGCGCGCTGATGAAAGGAGGACGGGAGCGGCGGCGGCGTGTCCCATCCCGGGAGGAGCATCCCGTGGCGGGCCGGTCTCCACGCGCGGCCGGGCTGAGTGTGGAGGAGGCGGAGCTGGTTCTTCAGCGGCGTCTACATCAGGGGGTGACGAACGACATCCAACACGAAATGGAAAATGGACTGCATTTATATACAGGGCTTTTCTAACCAGTGGCCCGCTCAAAGCGCTTTACAGTACTGCCTATCTTTCACCCATTCATGCACACATACACACACCGACGGCGTCGTTAACCATGGAAGGTGACAGCCAGCTTGTCAGGAGTGGTCAGGGTGAGGTGCCTTGCTCAGGGACACCTCGACACTCACCTACGAGGAGCCAGGGATCAAACCAGCAACCTTTCGGTTACCAGTCATCCCGCTCTACCTCCTGAGCCATATGATATTAGCAACTTTAGGCCACACTTTTGACTGACTTGGGGCTAAAGCCGGCTCAATAACATGATTAGAGGTGATATCCCCCTTAGCGGATCGATGGGTATCACCTGCTTATCTTTGACGTTGGCCGCTGGCTTTGGTAAACATCTGGAGGGTTGGAGCTCGGGAAGCTTTTCTGTGTACATTATCCCTAAGATGTATAAACACAAATGATATGATATCTCTGTTTTGCCACTAAAAAACCTGTTAATAGAAGGAAGTTACATGGTTCCAGGGGATGCATCATGCCTACCTCCAGCCAGGTCTCTGCCGCTCTGACCTGGGTCGCCATGCTGCTGTAGTCCGGCTCGGCTGGCCGAAGACATGGCTTCGTTATGTATATATTGTGGTGGACTCTATGGACATAATTTACCATACTGTGTTATTGAGATGTTTCCCCTTACTTAACTATGCAGGTTGTAAGTGTGTTATGCATTAGGAGTTATGTTACGATCTGAAGTGCATTACGCACAACACATCAATGTACTATCTCGTTCTGTGTTATAGGGACGCTGTCTCTTTAAGACCGACACTATTACTATCTCATTGTGTTATAGGGATGCTGTCTCTTTAAGGTCGACACAAGATATACTATCTCGTTCTGTGTTGTAGGGACGCTGTCTCTTTAAGATCGACACATCAAAGCACTATCTCGTTCTGTTATTATAGGGACGCTGTCTTTTTGAGATCGACACATCAATGTACTATCTCGTTCTGTGCTATAGGAACAATGTCTCTTTAAGACACATCAATGTACCCTCTCGTTCTGTGTTATATGGACGCTGTCTCTTTAAGATCAATACATCAGCCGTTCGACGCAGTGTTTAGTTTTAAACGTTTTTGAACGAATTAATAAACGACACGCCGTTGCGTTCTCGGCTTTTCACTTCTTGTATCACAATTTCCACAATATACAACTTACAGGTGAAAGGAGTAGGTTTTCGGTTCAAACTTGCAGCGTTAAACCCCTGCCAAGAGGAGCCGGTGGTGGGTGGTTGTCACCTGCCGCGTTAACTTTAGTTTACGGTTACTAAGCAACAGGATCAGGAGCAAGTCATGTGACCAAACAATGACGACGCTAGGCCAGAAGTTCCCAACCTTTTTTGTTCCAAGGATTAAGACAGGTTAATAGAAAAACACAATTTGAATGCATCATTTTAAGATGCATACATTTACATACATAAACTCAAGGACATGTTTTTCAACCTGGTTTATTTGTCATCTTCACAACAACTCAAGCAACAGCAATGAAATGCTTGAGTCTCAGGCTCCCTTCAACAATGAACCTATATATATATATATATATAGATTTTTTTTTTTTTTATGAGAGAAACACCAAACTAGAGCATAGACACATGACTTGACAGAGCCCCACACTGCATTTACAGTGGTTGAGTTGCATATTATGAACTAAGTGGCAACAAAGGCTAACTATATGAATTGAATAAACCAATATTTAAAATTTCAGAACAATTCAGAAAATTTTCCCCTTTTCCCCACTACAAATAAGTGTATGGAGTCCATGTGGTGGATGAAATAACATTACACGTATAGCTGAAGTTATATTATTATTAATGAATATAATCACAAAGTTTAAGGCTGGGAATCGCTGTTGTAGAGTAGATGACCAGAGCTGAACACGTGGTACCTCATGTCCACACGTGTGACAAATGAGACAAGACAGTGTTGTCATGATGACTATCATACTTTTTATTATTCAATCACCTTTTTTCTCCAGTTGTGTTAGAAAAACTGCTGCCTTAGTGCATTTATTAGAACAGAAAAACATTGGCATTATGATAGCAACGAGCTTTAGGGAAAAACATGGAAAAATGGCAACAGTATTTTATAAAGTCATTAATCAACGTGAAGTTGCTGAACATTTGCTGCGATACAAAATTACAATAAATAGGGCATGTAGACAAAACTGTAAAAATGGTTTCTCTTTTTTCCTTCTTCTCCGCGAGTCGATATCATACCGTCTCCAGCTCCGAGGTGGCTGAAGTCTTCCTCCGCTGCGATGTCAGCAGGCTTAGCTGTGAGATAAAAGCAGACAGAATGAACCCGTGGTTTTTAATGGTCATCATTAAAATGCATCAACTGAACTGAAAATCTTTTTCGTTTTTTCCACAATGGCGGTTGCACACAGACACATTGTAGACAACCAAGTCGTTAGAGCGCACATTATCCTAACGATATAAGCTGTAAAAAGGTTAGAGTCCCCCTTGTTTTCTTTGGGTGTTCCACAAAAGGTCAGCCCGTACCTGCTGGGTGACAACGGTCGCCCTCTGATCCGCCTGTGTCAGCCGTCTCTGAAGACGGACACTTTTTTCCTGGTACTCTGCCAGCTGTCTCTCGTACTGTGGACACACACACACACACACACGCACACGCACACACACACACACACACACACACACACACACACACAAGCTCTTGAATCAAAACACACTTGATTTTTAAAGGGCAGGAACATTCCTACTCTAAAACCAATCCAGATCTTCTCATGTCTTAATAGATTTAAGACATTCCAGCAGCATTTGTGTGTATACCTAAGCGTGTGTACATATGTCTGTGTGTGTGTACCTATGTTTGTATACCTATGCTTTCCGACCGATATGTTTGTGCGTGTCTGGTGTGTACCTATGTGTGTGTGTACCTGTGTGTGTGTGTGTGTGTGTGTGTGTAGGGATGTGTAAACCTTTGTGTGCGTGCGCGTGGCCATGTGTGTGCCTTTGTACCTATGTGTGTGTGTGTGTGTGTGTGTGTGTGTGTGTGTGTGTGTGTGTGTGTGTGTGTGTGTGTGTGTGTGTGTGTGTGTGTGTGTGTGTGTGTGTGTGTGTGTGTGTGTGTGTGTGTGTGTGTGTGTGTGTGTGTGTGTGTGTGTGTGTGTGTGTGTGTGCACCCAGACGTGTGCCTTTGTACCAATGCGTGCGTGTGTAACTATGTGTGCGTGTGTACGTATGCGTCCGTGTGTAACTATGTGTTCTTGTGCACCTAATGCATGCGCGTGTACACATGTGTGCGCGTCACACTGACCTCGGCGATGGTCTGGTGGTCTGCGTCCAGCTGGAGCTCCAGCTCTTGAGTGCGCTGCTTCTGTCGCCCCAGCTCTGCCCTATAGGAGTCGGGGACATACCAGAGAGCCAACAGCTTATTTCAGATCAGAGCCGCCGGTTAAGTGCGCCCAGCGGTGGCAAGCGACAGATTCCTCTGCTACGGCGCTGCTAAGCTACACAGACCGTTCAATGGCTGCCCGGCGTCAGTAGAAAACACAAAATAAAGGGAATGAAATTCAATCGAAAAATAAAACCTTCAACTTCTGTCCAAAGTCGTACATTTGTTGTTGCTCGACCAAAGCAGCCGTCTAGAATGTGATTCATTATTCAGGGGTGAAAAAACGTCTTTAAACGTTTGATGGGGATCCTTGGATGGTGCAATCGAGCTGCCAAAAACGGGGGTTTTGTAGTGTGCTCTCCACTCTGGGCCAGTCTTTCAAAGAGCCTTGGGGGGGGGCCCGATATTTTTTTCGACAGGATAAGTCTGAGATTCTGGCATCTGATTGGTTAGAAGGGCTCTCCTTTAAAGCGTGTTTCGATTAGTCCTAGCTGTTTGCCAGAGTTAAGGGTTAGGGTTAGGGTTTACCCTTACCCTAACCCATCAGAGGAGAGCCCTTCTAACCAATCAGAGGTAAGGATCCCAGACTTATCCTACAAAAAGAAATATCGCTTGGGGGGGCGGGAGGCGGATGGTCCATGGCGATGAGTGTTTCTCAGCCTCTCCTCTCCCAGGCCGGTCTTACCGCAGGTTGGCGATCTTGGCCTCGTAGGCCTGCGCCAGCTTCTTGGCCTCCTCCCTCCAGCGCTGGGCACTGCGTTGCTGGGCTGTGAGGAGGCGCGTCAGGTCGTCGCTGGAGCTGCGGCTGCTGGCCTCAAGCTGCCGCACGCGTGCGTCCAGGCCCAGCTCCTTCTGGCTGTACTCCTGCTCCATCTGGGACACCTGAGGAGGAGGACGGCGGGCAGGCGGGCAGGCAGGCAGGCAGGCAGGCAGGCAGTGGGAGATACATTGAAAGAGACGGTGAGAAAGACAGACAAGACAGTGAGAGAGACAGACAAGACAGTGAGAGAGACAGACAGACCGTGAGAGAGACAGACAGACAGTGAGACAAACCAGACAGTGGGACAGACAGACAGACGGCGAAACAGACAGACAGACAGACAGGCAGACAGACAGACAGACAGAAACAGAAACATATGAGAACGAGAAAGGGAGAGGAAAACACAGCAGAAGGACAGACAGAGCGACAGACAGAGAGCATGTGCGAGAGATATATAGAGAGAGAGAGAGCGAGAGAGCCAGGGACAGATAAGAGGATGACAGATGAACGAGGCAGTATAAGACATGTCAAGGCAGAGCCAGGGTTAATTAACTTTAAAAAGGTAATGAGCTAAGCTAATTAGTTGGCAAAAAAAAAAAAGAACACAGAATTGTTCTTTGCAAAACATTTTTATACACACGTATTCTTCTGTGTTAATCGAAAAGTACGCTAATTGCGCACTTGGAAGTGACAACGTTTAAGATTTACAGCAACACATCATTACAGCTTCCTATATTTCGACCGGGGGTTCTATGGATAGCACATACAGTACCAGCTGATCTAATCCGACTCCACTCTGTGCTCCGTACCAGCCTGGCGCCTCTTCCACCGCCACCCCCAGCCCAGCCGGCCGACCCCTCTAACACACAACACAAGCTCAGTGTTCTCCATCCTCGTACCCTGCAGGAGCTGCCTCCCCACTGTTCCTCACCGTCCTCCCCTTTCTCCTCCCTCTCCACATCAGCCTTGTTAATAGACCCACACTGGGCGGTGTCCTCCTGTGCTCATCCATCTACCACCCCCGCCCCCCGCCCCGCCCCGCCGCTGTGTACCTGTTGCTTGGCTCTTTTCTGCACCAGCAGGTTGGCCTTGCGCTGCTCGTCCATCTCCCTGCGGAGCTGCAGGTTCTCCTGCTGCAGCTGCAGCCGCTCCTCGCTGACGCCCACGCACTCGTCCCGGGCGCCGGCCAGCGAGCCCTGCAGCCGCCGCACCTCCTCCTGGCTGCGGGCCAGCTCCTCGCCGTACCTGTCGACCAGGACGAAGACAGGTGAGTTCAGGAGCAGGGTGGGAGGCAAAGGAGGTGAGGGAAGACGGCTTTATAAACTTTTGGACTTTATAGAGCCAGGACGAGATGAGAAGACATCCACTTGTTTGCTCATCATCACACACAGAGACCTCACTTTTGCTAGACCCTCTAGCCTCTCTCTCCCTCCCTCCCTCCCCCTCCTAGCCTCCCTTTGACTCCAAACTAAACTTCCAAACACCACTTCAGGATATGCTCTTCTGCGCGAACTTAACACACCACCGGAAGATTCTGTTGTTGATAAAGACAAGAAAATAATTTATAATGGACCTTATACACTTCACTTCATTATTCTGTCTGTTGTAGCGTGTTGCAGTGACTGCAACTGGATGCCTGGACTCTCCTTACAGTTAACCAGCCAGCACTGTTTTAAAATGTTTATATGGCACCCATTGCACTCCTGAAAATACCTGGAAGGAGTAAACGCCCACTCTGCGGTCCTTCTCCAGATTTCCTCCTTACTAATCAAGGGAGTTTTTTCTTGCCCTCTGGGGAGCAAGGGTCAGGGGGGTTTCATAAACATACGGCCTGCTAAAGGGGACATATTATACCACCAGGTGTGAGTGTGATTAGCCTTACAAGCAGTTTCGAAAATCTGCCCAATATGACATCACCAGTGGGCGTGTCCACCTAGATCTGTGCTGGATAGATGAGCAACGTTTACTTCAGTCCACTGGGTAGGCTGGTAGACTGATATATCCAGCACACCTAGTGGTATAATATGTCCCCTTTAAGCCCTTTGAGACTGTACCTGTGATTAAGGGCTATACTAATAAAATAAAATGTAATTGACAGAGCCCTAGAAGGATGCGCGGAAGAATGAATGGAGGGAGAGATGAAGAAAAATACATAAACATGTGTGCACACACACAGCCACACACAGAGAGAAAACAGTAGTTTGCATGCCAGCGTCTCGCTCCACTGCAGGCATTGACCCGTCTCGGGCTCCCCTTGATAGTTCGGTACGGGGGCCTTTTGGAAGTACAGGGAGCGGCACATAATATTCTTTGGATAAAGGAATGAAAGCTCGGGCAGGAAATTTGATATTAACAAAAGCGAAACGGTTTACGCGTGCAATTGTGGCGAGCCAGCTCTGTGTTGGCAGGTAACACGTCTTAATTTGAAAAGAGTCAATCCTATAAACAAAACCACAACCGAGGAAATAACGTCGAAACGGCAAGGGCAGGTTTTTCAGGAACACTGAGAAAGACATTGAGCATAAGAACGTCAGTAACCGGAGAGCAAGGACCTTCACGCTTCTCGGCAATTGAAAGCCCTGAATAGCAACCGGAGGAAGAAAAAAATAAATAAGAAAACCCAGAGGCATAATATATATTCCACTCCAGTCTCCGCACACACGGGCACCCTGTGAGTAAGATGCAACTCACTCCATGTCCAACTTTTTGAGTTTATTCTGAGTGCTCTGCAGAGTGAGAGTCATGTCGTCCCTCATCCTGTCTGCGTCCAGACACCGCTGGTGGAGCGCATCTATCTTCCTGAACTCGGGCTCCGCCCGGCCCTCCTTGTACACCTACAGGGGGGGGAAAGGGAATAAATAAACGCTTGAAATTAAAAGGAAACCAAATCATTATGAATAAAACATCCACAACCGAATCCACCACTCGGCGGCGTTTGTGGAGTCTCAATCGACTGGTCCTCGCCTTCTCCAGCTCTTCCTCCACCGCCTTCCTCTCTCGATGGGCCCGCTCCATCTGCGACTCTTTGTCCGCACACTCCTGCCGGCCGGGGTGGTGGTGGTGGTGGGGGTGGAGGAGACAAAGGAGAGACGGGTGGTTCAACGTCTCATGGTGGAATACGAGGCACAGAGGAAGCAGAGGACCACAGTGTTTTCCGACGCATGGATTTATTTGTGGCAGCCATCCACGGTATCATCATTGACTGCCACATATTGATTTCCGCTCCTTTGTTTTACTATTTAAGATGGGTAAAATCTTATTTCATTGTGGAGCTGCGCGCATCACATTGATTCGCTCGGCCCCACCTTGCCCCCGCCTCCGCTATCCCTCTCTCGTGAACACGTTGGCAAGGGAGCCGACTGCGAGCGACCCCCCCCCCCCCCCCCCCACACACTCCTCCTCCTCCTCCTCCTCCCCCCCCTGTGCACTTTCAATCAAAACATGATCATGCGAGGGAGGAAGGATTGTTGTTGGCTTCTCCCCGCGGAGATGACGGCCGGCCAAGTTCCTCAGCAGAATCAATCCCGTGTGAACTCGGCAGCACGATTCTGTCCAAAACCGAAGCATTCACGTGAACTCTGATAAGTCGGCCCGTCTACGTTGTTAACACAGCGCTGTCAATCTCAGAGAGCGCCGTCTTTTGATGTGTTAAAAGCAAACATGTACGGAGCTGGTTTCTTATGAAACATTGGAACATCAGGTGTGCGTGTTAAACACCTTCATCAGGGGAAGGACTGGGACCATAAAGCAGGTCTGTGAGGCAGTCAGAAACTTAACTCATCGCACAGCGCTCATAAATGTTGTGAGCGCTGTGCAATAGGATTTCAATACTCGCTTAACAATTCTGCCAACAAGCCTGCATTAATACCACAGAGAGTAACACTTTCTTTGAAACTATTTTTTTATCACTGGGCAGTGCTGTGGTCGTATACAGCGTGGCGGGAAGTGTTTTGGAACGGGGGGGGGGGGGGGGGGGGTCTTCTATAGTTGCAGCAAATAGTTGTTTTTTTTGATATTCGTTATATTTGATACGGCTTTGTTCGATACACAAATGTGGCGGTTGTTAGCCGGCTGCACAGAGCTGCTCATCAATATCTACGGCTCATTTGTCACAAAGTACTTGCCGTGGAGTACTCATATGGAGTGTTATTAAATATAATGATTAATTTAAAGGGGTGATATCACGCCACCAGGTGTGAGTGTGAATAGCTATTACAAGTCGTTGCAACAAATCGACCTTTCCGTGTGCTCTACTGACATCACCAGTGGGCGTGTCCACATAGATGTATGGTGGATAGATCAGCACCATTTGCTAAAGTCCACTGGGTAGACTGGTAGACTGATCCATCCAGTGTACATCTAGTTGGACACGCTCACGCTTAGTATTCAAACGGCTTAAAACGGCTAATCACACTCAAACCTGGTGGTATGATATCACCCCTTTAAGAAGCATGGGTGTTCCTTCTCACATGCACCCCGCCCCCACCCAGACCCCCCCCCCCCCCCCTCCTCGGTCAGCTACGCCCCAAAAACAAAGATGGGAAACGCTATGCGCGGCACGTTCAAGCGTGGACAGGGATGTACGGGTGACGACGCAGCATGTGGGCCGGGACCTCACCAGCTGCAGGGCGGACAGTTCCTCGGCCATGCGCTGGATCTGAACGTTGCACTGCTTGCGCACGTTCTCCACCTGACAAACAGACGGAGGGATAAACAACTGCAACAACACACGGAAAACAATTGACTCGGTGGCAGCTGCGGGGCCAGAGAACTGAAACGTTGTTGTTTACCGTCGGTAGTCAGACAGCTGTTCTTATGTTTAAGCAATGAGTACCGTCGACCAAATGCGGAAACAATAACCTACTTGTGTTACCTGTGTGTACACAGGTGGGGTTTTTTATAACGAAAGAGGGACTATTATAGAAGAATGCAAATGAAGGCAATGATCACATGTGGTGGTAGTGATTTGATAAGCTAGCTGTCGTTTCAGGCTGGTTTTCCTCTTGCAATTTATGCGACACACTAAATAAATAAAGAACAGAAAAAGTTCAGCAAGCCCGTGGGGCACACAATGCGGTGGTCTTAAAGTCTGTAAGACTGCACCCCTCCGCATGTCTGGTGGCAAACCCTCGCCTCTCTTCTGCGACCACCCACCAACCAACTTTAACTGTGGAGTGGAGTGGATTGTCGCCCGAACACGATAAGTAAAACCGACAATTTATAGAAACCTTTAACACTTTGTCTCAGCCTGCAGCGATCCGGGGTTGAGAAAACAGTGTGTGAATTGGGGCCTGGAGGCATTAATGTGCTGCTGTTTCTTTTTTTAAAATAGGAAGAAGAAACACAAGATAAGTAGCGGTGCACTTATTATAATAATACAGCGGCATAGCGCGAGTGTTAAACAAAAACCCCCAAATAAAAGGACGCTAAGCCGACTCCGAGGCAGAGGCAATTGTTCGTTGCCTCTGAGCGGCGGGGACCTGCGTGGACCCAGCGACCCCGATAGGGACCCCGATCTACACCCTGCCCACCTCCTTCCTGGTGCGCACGGCTGCATCCTGAATCAGCTGCTTAATGACCTCCTTTGTTTTCTCCAGCTCCTCCACCTTCTGCTTCTCCCTCAAGTGGGCCTAGGACACGAACACAAAGAGACATACACAGTAAGAGAGAGAGAGAGAGACAAACACAGTAAGAGAGAGAGAGAGAGAGAGACACACACAGTAAGACGGGGAGAGAGACACACACACACAGACACAGTAAGAGAGAGAGAGAGACACACAGACACAGTAAGAGAGATAGAGAGACACACACACACACAGACACGGTAAGAGAGAGAGAGACACACAGACACAGTAAGAGAGATAGAGAGACACACACACAGACACGGTAAGAGAGAGAGAGACACACAGACACAGTAAGAGAGATAGAGAGACACACACACACAGACACAGTAAGAGAGAGAGAGAGACACACAGACACAGTAAGAGAGATAGAGAGACACACACACACACACACAGACACAGTAAGAGAGAGAGACAAACGTGCACGCACACACACACACACACACACACACACACACACACAAACACACACACACACACACAGTGGAGCCAAACGGCCGACGAAACAAAGATGATTTCAGAAACCGGGAGAATTTGCAGAAACAATAAGGTGAAGGAGGGGGATAAAGAGAGTAAAGAGGGGCCCCCCGTCATCACCTGCTCCTTCTGCAGCGAGGCCTCCTCTGCGAGCTGAACGCTTTCGCGCACTTTGGCCAAAACGTCGTAGCGCTCCTCCTCCAGGGAGGCGCAGCGCCCCTGGAGCTCCCCCACCTGCCTCTCCCACACCGCCTGCTCCCTGCGCACCGCCTCCGCCTCCTGGGACGCGGCCTTCAGCCTGGAGCCCGGGGGGAGAGGGGGGAGGAGGGGGAGGGAAAGTACACAGAGAGACGTGGCAGAGTGCACAGGGGGATAGTTGTCAGGGGAAATGGGTCAAAAGCGGCTGTGTGTGTGTGTGTGTGTGTGTGTGTGTGTGTGTGTGTGTGTGTGTGTGTGTGTGTGTGTGTGTGTGTGTGTGTCTCTCCGTGTGCGTGTGTCTCTCCGTGTGCGTGTGTGTGTCTCTCCGTGTGCGTCTCTCCGTGTGCGTGCGTGTGTGTCTCTCCGTGTGTGTGTGTGTGTGTGTGTGTGTGTGTGTGTGTGTGTGTGTGTGTGTGTGTGTGTGTGTGTGTGTGTGTGTGTGTGTGTGTGTGTGTGTGTGTGTGTGTGTGTGTGTGTGTGTGTGTGTGTGTGTGTGCGCGCGCGTCTCTCACCTGGCCTCCAGCTGACTCAGGGCTGACTGGAGCTGCAGGAGTCTCTTCTCCGCAGCGTCCTCTCGACCCTGAGCGTCACGCGTCTCTTCCTCCTACGCACACGATTAAACGCACACAATTAAATGCACACAATTAAACGCTCTCACTCAATTTGACTTTACATTCAGGGCGTTTAACAGGTGCGTACAGTAACTTACAATAATTTGTCAGAAGGAGGAACAACAATATATCTCTGTCGGTACAGTAAGGACGTTGAGAGAAGTGCCAAGCACTAACAATCACTAGGTTAACCCATTCCCCGTACACAACAAGGACAGCTAGGATAAGATGCTACACAATATAGGTACTATCTTGGTGTACAAAGACGTACAACGTCTTTGCACACCTCTCCGAGGTGTGCAAAGGTCAATACTTTTCTCTGCAGACGATCTTGGACGTTCTGCAGCAGTTTAGTCATCTCATCCACACGGCCTGTGGCTGTCCTCAGCTCAACTTTGGTCTGCCTGCGCGGGGAGGGGGGGGGGGACACAAAGGAAACATGGAGCAGATGAGAGCGGGGGGGATTGTGAGTGGAGGGATTGTCAGTCGAACAAACTCCTGAATAGGCGGGGATGGGGTGGCCAGTTCGGGTCCACGGCATAATCAGTAGGCGGTGAAGCGAGCAGGCCATTCCGTCTCTGGTTGTAATCAATCCAGAGTCAAAAGATGGATCTGGCAGTGTTTGGGGGGGGGTCAGATTACCTCAGCTGCCCGCGTTGCTCCTCCATCTCCGTGCTCTGCTCCGTCAGCGTCCGCACAAACTGCTGGTTCGTCTGAGAATGGCAAGAGAGGCACAGCGATCGAGGGCGAGCCATTACTTCACACACACAGATACACCGGGTGTGCGTGAACAAACACACTGAAACGCTCCCTTCCTCAACTGTGTTTTTGTCTTGTGCCACCATGCGGGAACTTTCAGGCCCCTGCCCCAGTGGCAGCCGGTGTGAAGAGTCAAAAGGGACAGAGCTGCCTCATTAACAATGCATCACACGTATATAGTATTACTCCCCTCGAGTCTGTCCACGCTCCTAAAGACGGGAACAGGTGTCCGTACAAGTGTGCGGCGGGAGTGTGTGTCTGACGCAACAGCTTAATCTCCAAATTAAGCTAATCCAACTGCTAACCTTTCCCGCAGTCACGCTGAATTCAAATAGACAGTGTGTGAGAGAAATAATATCTGGATAAAGGCTTCCCTAACAACCCGTAATAAAACTTGCTGGCAGACACACACGGTGGCTCACGTACAATTTCCAAATGAGTTATTAGAATCGCCGGTTTTCCTCTTCTTATCTTCTTTTTCTCCGAACAACAGATCATTAAGGGGTCTCCCGCTAGATTGGTGGGCGATGGTTTAACGAGCTTTTAATAGACCATCACTCACCGATTCCAGCTTTTGATTGGCCACTTGGATGTTATGGGTGTGCTGTTGGAATTGGACAAGCTGGTCCTGGAAGAGAGAGGAGGAAGCATCCGATGAATTACCATTAGCATTCGGTCATTTAGCAGACGCTACCTAAGCCCGTCGCCCGACAACGATGATTCTAATGGTGATGTCATTAGGAGCAGGTAGGGGCTGGGATCTCGCGCAAGGATGACTGACGATCAACTGTGGACATGGGTTTTGCATTGGAAAAAAACGTGAACGACACATCATCACATAAAGTGTACACATTTCTTACATTTTCATCAGGTTCAAGCACATAACCTAAGTCCCCACACTGTCTTTAGCGTCGGCATTCCAATTTAGCCGCGAGGGATAAAACGTGGGAGAAGAAATCGTGACGCGGAGTTTTAAAGGAATTCAGTTCCACTTCTTGTAGACGTTTGATCCTTTATACATTCGCTTTCGTAAACACGTTAGAAGGCTGATGTGTAGCAGTGACCGTATGTGGCTCCCACACTATCCTTAAACACTAAACAGAGACCAAGTAGAGAGTATCTATTGCTGACGTGAATTGAGTTTGTTATTCCTTGCATGAAGTGGCTTAATGGGGGCTTTGACTGAACGACCACCACCACAGAGTGCAGCGGTGGTGGTGGTACGGACGGTCGTGTGGCTGCGGGCCTGTACCTTGAGCTGCTGCCGCTGGGCTCCGTGGACCTGTCCCTCAGACACGCTCCTCTGATAGAGCTGTTGGAGTCGGTCCAGCTCCTGGACGGCCGTCTGCCACAGCTCCATGGCCTGCTCGCGCTCCTATACACACACACACACACACACACACACACACACACACACACACACACACACACACACACACACACACACACACACACACACACACACACACACACACACACACACACACACACACACAGATATAGAGAAGGAGAGAAAAGGGAAGAGGACGAAAGTGAAAGTAAAGAGAAAGGATGGAGAAAGAGAGGAAAATAGACAGAGTCAGACACAGAGATGGGGCGAAAAATGGAGAAAGAGAAAGAAAAAGGGGGGCCAGACCTGCCCGGAGAGCTGCATTTGTTCCTGGAGGTTCTTGATGACTCCCTCCTCCTCCAGGGAGCCACTGTTCTCAAGGCCTGGAGCCACTGGCAGGGCTTGAAGCTGGCCTTCCACCGATTCCCGCAGTTCAGCATGCAGCCTGGGAGATATGCAGGGAAGACCCATGTGCTCCAGTTCCCGAAATAACACACAGCAGCGAGTTCTTCTTCAACTGGAGACTCGAGTACGGACTGCTACAGTCTCATCACTCTCATGCTATCAGGCAAAGCTCAAATCTGAGTGAAAAGGCAGTTTCCCTGTTTTCCACTTCAAATTTGTTTGGAACAACTATGCTGTCTGTACGAGGTTAATGGGCCAACAGTGGACCCAAACTCAGCCGGACCTAGAAGAGCTAACATACTGTCCCGTAATCAGCGTCCTTAGACTCAGTGTCTGTAAAGGTCTGAAATCTACACCGTGGAGACGGGCTGCTGTAGAAACATCCAAGTAGGAAAATGTATGTTGTACGACCTTGTGGAGCATCTTATCCAAGCTATCTTTGTTGCATACAGGGAATGGGTTAACCTAGTGATGGTTAGTGCTTGGCACTTGGTTCTATGAACATCCTTACTGTACCGACAAGAGATTTATTGTTTTTTTCTCCTTCTGACAAATGTACTCATTGTAAGTCGCTTTGGATGAAAGGGTCTGCTATACGCCCTTCGTTTAAATGTATATATGTATATGTAATGTAACATCGCTTTCATTTTCTTGCAAATGAGTTTCTCATTGGTAGAATATCTCCGTAACTAAACAGAGAACTAGCTGTTATGTTTCCTGGTCCAGGCTTTGTGACGCCTCCTCGAGAAGCTCTGCTGTTACACACGACTGCTGCAGCCGAGAGAGGCTAAGATGCATTAATTCAATATGCAGAAATATTTGACTCACTGTATTCACGATCTATTAAAAATCATAGGGGACACCACTTGTATCTGGTGTGACGCTTGAGTAGGCCAGTGCTATGTGGTGTTATGGCGAGGTGTTAATTAACAATAAATCTGCGCTCTTCATCGGAGGAAGGACCTGATTTGTGTAACAAGATGGAGCACATCACAGTTAACCTATAAGGGAAGAGTCAAGCCTTAAGGGAGCTGATTGAATATTAAGGAAACGTAAATGTAAATGTTTAACATTCTATCTGATTTTGTAAAAGATCTGTAGGATGAAAAAATATAAGCGAGGGATATTTCTCTTGAAATATCAATGTATATTGAATCACACAAAGTCAATAGCCACCCCGGCATCAGATTTTCACTCGTTAAGTGAAGAATGTACTTCTGGGGTGAATACATTGAAATGTAATGGGCTTGACTTGAATAGTCGGTTGTACATAACGTCTTATGCACAGAAAACCTTCGTACCGTTCGTTCTCCTTGATGACCCTCTCCAACTTGACCTTTACGTCGGCCATCTGTGCCTGTTGAATACACTTATGATTTAAAGGCGTTTGAAATGTGGCATTCAGAAATCCTCAATGTAAATAATAGAATGAGATGAAAAGATGGAAACTCCAGACCTAGTGTGTGTGTGTGTAGGTGTGGGTGTCACTTGTCAAGAGTTTGTTCGTGCATCAAATAGCGACTTATCGATGAGGCCTTCATTAATAGTAGCGAGATAAGACTCACTTGTTCAGAGTTCACCTAGACTCTGAATAGCCTCCCCCCTTAACCCCCTGCCCCCCTCTTACACACTTATTGTATGTTGTACGTCGTGGCACTTAATGTACGCACTTATTGTATGTTGTACAACGTTGCACTTAGAAACAGTACTTTGTGCAGCGTCTTTTCCTAGCTATCTTTGTTGTATACGGGAATGTGTTAACCTAGTGATTGTAAGTGCTTGGCACTTGGTTCTATGAACATCCTTACTATACCGACGGTGACATATGGTTGTTTCTCTTTCTTCTGATCAATGTACTTATTGTAAGTCGCTTTGGATAAAAGCATCTGCTAAATGCCCTGAATGTTAAATGAAATGGAGGCAAGTGGTGTAAAAATTCATACTCCAGAGTATCTGCAGGTTTCAGCTAGTCAAATGTAAGACTTTTTAAGACCTTTTTAACACCACCTTGAATGAAATTTAAGACCTAAAACACGCGATGGTGGGGGTTGGCAACAGACGGGAGGCAACTTCGGAAACGGACATCTTCCAGCCAACTGTCCTTGAATTTGCACCTACCCATTGTCGCAGACTAGCTAGCAAGCACGCAGATAATCGTTTATATATGCAGCTAGCAAGAAAGAAGCCTGAAATGTCCCACGAGAAAAATAAATAATAAATAGTCCTTCCACGACAAATTTAAGTCCTTGAGTCACAGTATTTAAGACCACCATATGACATTTCTAACGAATTTAAGACTTTTTAAGACTTTTAAGGATGCGCGGACACCCTGTACTCCAAATTACCTGGTGTCTGTGCAACTGCTGAGTCATATCTTCCATGTGTCTGTCGTATTCCTCTATCAGAGGAGCCATGATGCTGTAACACAAAGTAGAGCACAGACATGAGTTCTTTAATACCTTCTAATGACATGATTATAGGAAGTGCAAAGGTCTACAAAGAGAGCACCAGTAATTACTATAATATACAAAACAATACAGTTAAATGTGGGAAATAAATTACCCGACAGACTGATGTAGTGTGCAGTGTGAACTTCACACTTGTATCGTATGTATTTAATAATATGCAATATGAAAATATAGTTGTGCTATACCTTTTATCCGACATCCAAAGGCCAGGGGATTCGGCAGGTCTTGGGTCCTCCACATGACAGCTAGCCTATCCAATGTGCATCACAAGGTCTTAACTTTGCATGGTTTTGTATTTATATCAGCAGTAGCCCTGAGGTGCCTGCTGACCTCAATTATTCAATTGAACACAGAGAGAGCAATCTTTTGCTCTGGAAATGGAAATGGTTGGAACATACACTCATTTACATTAATACTTGGAACTAGGAGCCTGGCTCTGCAAAGACTTTTAAACTCAGATAAGATAACCAAGATGTCACTACCTGAGCTGCCATGGTGCTGTGACTGCGGCTGCCATCCTGGTACTTGCTGAGAGCCGAGTTCAACCTCTGCACTGAAACACACACACACACACACACACACACACACACACACACACACACACACGCACACACACACACGCACACACAGATAAATAAAGACTTCTACACATACGAAACAATAACGATGATCAGGAAACGGTCTGCTCTTAATACCTGCAGCTCTCTTACTTACCTTGATCTCGTAGAAATTCAACTTCGGCTTGCATGCTGTGATGAGAGTGTGAAGGGAACTGTGTCACAGTGGCTTAGTTAGCGTCAATCAGAATCACTTAAACGGCTACCAAACAAGATGTAGGCATGAGTCAGGCACGGGTTTGGCTTTAGGCAACAACACATGATACAGGTGACGGTATGTGGCTGTGTGTGTACATCGGTGTGTGTGAATGTGTGCATGAATGGGTGACAATATGGCAATATGGTAAAGAGCTTTGAGTGGCCAATGGTTAGAAAAACACTGTATAAATGCAGTGCATTTGTCATTGACAGGTCGTTTACATGTAGAACCTTCATTGGAAGTCTCTCGATGCTTTAACAACGTGAAGTTTAAACTTAAAGAAGCTTACAGGGTTTAGTAACGGGACGTTACCAGGCGGGGCCGGAGGACGCCGGGAAACCTTCCCAAACAGAGCCTCGTTCCGGGCAAATCACAAGGCTCGATACGTTCAAGTCAGGGGAAATCTCAGAGAAATATATTCAATAAACATGACTTGAAAATAAAACTGATTTACGCCTCAAATATTGATGTGCGTCGCAGCGTCTCTCCGCCAAATGTTTCCAAGCAAACAAAACACCGCCAATCACCGTCAAGGAAACAAACCTCGACCAATCACCGTCAAGCTGTGTGGTAATGAACTCGTTCCCTCCGCGGTTCTCAATCATGGTTCCGCGCTGCTGTAGTTATGTTTTTTTATCGAGGGGAATAGTTGCAAATATCAATGTATATTCCATGTCAGATATTATTTAGTAACGTTTCTATTTCATGCTTTATTTTTCGAGAATGTCTGTTCCAGAATCCAAGAGTGCTCGGATAATAAGGTAATAGATGTGTTGTTAATGGTGTACCAGGAAGTCAATCATTCAACTTAAAGTCCGATTGTTTTGAAGTGTCCAACGTCATTTTATAACAAATGATGTAACATGGTGTGCAAAGTTCAATGCAGGACATGGTCAAGGGAGTATTTATTGAGCGTGTTGTATTGTGAATCACATATGTTGTAACAATATTCCTACACACTGCACATTTGACCTGTATGTTGAAGTGATCTAGTGCAAAGATGGATTTTGTGACCGGACCTCTATTATTTTTAAGTGTATTGATTGGACACACGTGGGACAGCATCCCCGTAACACATGACCCCGTGAAGATCACGTTTTCCCCTGGAGATGGGGGGTTAATGATGAAGGTCTCTGGGCCCTTCTTTAATGATCCGGAGGCTCCTAACGGACCTCCTGGCCTGCCGTTCCCCGCACTCTGGGACTATGAAGGTGAGGATTGAACATTGAATCCTTGAATTGTGCTGCCACGGGTTAATGTGATGCAACTTGTTCCTGTTGTTAATAAGTAGAGTACTCGAGACATGCATTCAAGAAGCGTCGATTATGTGTTTTCAAGGATGTCTTGGGCTTTGAGATTTCAAAAGGTGAAAATGCCAATCCTATTCAACATTTTAAGAGTGTAAAATTAATTAATGGTTGTTTGCAGTGGTGGAGGCCTTTTTTTTGGACAGCACTACTGAAAATTACCTTGAGGTAGAACTCTGTCCGTAAGTATGAATAACATCTAAAGAATTGTGTATGGATTGGATCTTAAAGGTTGCATAGGTGATTTGCTTTTTTGGCCATTTTTGCAAAATTACTTGAAATCCTTATCATAACCCGCTTACAGCCACTGAGTTAGAAGTACTGACATGAAAATTAAACTTGTCAATCATCTGTGGAACGTGCAGGGCTCGAAAAACTCCAGCCAATCATATCCATTGCCACCGAGTTTCATTGGACAGTAAGTACGTCAATCAAACGGTCGTACTGCACTCCCCCTCCCCCCCTCCCCCGCGCCCCGCGCGCGACCCCTTCGTGCAGTACTCGTGACCCAGAGCTCGTGACCCAGAGCAAGCTCCTGTTTGTTGTTATCCTGCGGTATCTACTGGAACTAGTTAATCCACATTTGGACCTAGCAGTAGAAGACAATTTCCATGGCAGACAAGACGCCACAATCCCCACCACCACCACCACCACCAGCAAAGAGAAGGAAAACTCTTTTTCAGAGAGTAATTGATAATAAAAACGCTGAAAGAGAAAAACTGAAATCAAGAATAATCCTAGGCGCTGCTTTTGAACGTTGGCGGCAACTGAAGGACGAGAAGGGTCTAAAAACCGATGCTTGTGTGGCGGTTGACCTAGTTTCAAAGTTTATACCGTTTATACTCGGTAATACCGGTGTTGAGACGAGTGTAGCCTATTACTCGGTGTGAAAATGTCCACACCGCGGCAACCCTAGTGAAAACCAGGACTTCCAATACAATTATATGAAACAAACATACATTTTCTAAAAATAGTATTGATTTATGTGACCGTTTAATGTTTATAACATCTGGTGCAACCATAGCCGCGAGAACGTATTCTCAGCAGGGGGTGCTGTGAAAAAAAAACCCGGCCTGCACTAGACTCGCAACTCGCCACATTGATAAAAAAGATATATAGCAGCGCAGCTCAATTACACCAGTGCATGCGCGCACAGTTGAAAATCGATCGTTGTGTTCACTTCCTTCACACCATGGTTCACATCCAGCTGCTCACAGAACAAGTTTAGCGCACCACCGCTACCCTCACACTTTTTCATATAACCTTTTTTCAGCACTAGGACATATGAGCATTAAATAAATGCTGCGTCTCAACATGCCTTGGACAGCAGCGAGGATGACTCGCTTTGCCACGGGCCGAAACAGTTCGGAGCGACCACAGCCAGAGCGAACACAGCGGGGCAGAGGAGTGTCAGGAATAGTCTTTGGTGTACACATCAGTACGGCCTATTTGCACTACTGTTTAGTGGCAATGCAGTGTTTTATTCTATGCCTTTTTATTTTCGTATATTATTTCAATTAATACAATTTATTTATTCATGAAATCAAGATCTGGGCTTCAAATCTTTTTTCCAAATATAGGTCGTATTACAATGGGGTTTGTGTTTATATTCGGACCAATACGGTACAGCGGATGCTCACATGACGTTAAGCATTTCCTGGTGCATAATGTGACGCTTCAGAACCTAAAATCCCGTTTCTCCCCGTTGATACGACAACACATAACCGGCGTTTTCAGAAATCTCCACTTTGGTTTTTAGAAATGATCGTTTTCTGTGATAAGACAGGGCCTCGGACAGGGGGTGTTGCAGCACCCCCAAAACCCCTACTTCCCGCGGTACTGGGTGCAATTTACAGCTGAATGTAGTGCCATGTTGTTAAACGAAAACCTACGCTAGCATGGCTCGCTCTCGCGCATCTCTGTTCGCGCTCGTGCATGATTGCGCGTCCAAGTACTTGGAATGGGTGGAGTCAGAGTCAGCGTTGAAGGGGAGGGGGTAGGACCATTTGAGTTGTGTATTTTCAAAATCTGCTGGCGTTTCGCAAATCGCGTACCCAACCTTTAAGGAATACACCATTTTTGTATGTTTGATAAGCGTGTTGTAAGACCAACACATGGGAGGTTGCTCACAGGCAAACACATAATCAAACTCTCGTTTTTGTGTGTGTGTGTGTGTGTGTGTGTGTGTGTGTGTGTGTGTGTGTGTGTGTGTGTGTGTGTGTGTGTGTGTGATGTGTGCGTGCGTGCGTGCGTGCGTGTGTGTGTGTGTGTGTGAAAATGCTAAAGGCCACAACAACATGCAATATATGTTTATGTATCTCTATACTATGAATTTAATTTATTCCGTCATTATTGTGTTTGTTATTGTTCAGACATGGACAGCACCTGGTGTTGTTGCTGTCTGGGAGAGGACAAGCATTCCAGGTGGGCAGACCGTGATTGAATTAAACATGGTTTTAGAAATATATATATTCATATGAACATCAATTAAGTACATTTAGCCAGCATTTGATTTGAGTGTTCAAGTCTAGTCTATGTTGCTGTAGTCTTTGCACAAGGTTATGCACGTTGTCAACGCAACTCATTCAACATATATTGTGCATTGAACATATATTCAATGCATTAATGTAATAATATGTGCAGTTTGTTTTTCTCGATATTGTAAGCCTTTTAGTTTTTATCACATTAGAACATTTAAAAATGCTTTCCAATGGCCCAAAGATGCTTATTGTTATTGGATGAAAGAGGAGAAAAGCATTCCTTTTAATTCAGAGCTCTTGGATAGAAACCAATACCTTTCCACGATGGCAACCAATTGTTCCTGTGTACTGGGCCAAAAATCGTTTGAATTCTATTACCAAAATATTTTTTTTTTTATATTTGTAAAATTGCACTTGAAAGAAAACGACAAATCAATCCTATCCCTTTGGTCCCTTGTGCGCTGTGTGTGTGCAGCAACAACTGCCGCTGTCGTTCAATGCCACCGTCTCAGGGGGCAGCTGGGAGGGGGAGGCCCTCCTGCCCTGGGCCTTCTTCCCCCCCAACGTCAACAAGATGAATTCCTACGCCATCCACGGCTCCGGAGCCGGCCGCACCTACGAGGCCCTCCACCCGGTCCCCCGTGAAGACCTTGTGGAAGGACAGAAGCCCAACTTGTGAGTCCATTCGTCTGTTTGTTTGTGGCTGTGGGTTTTTGTTTTGTTCTTTGGGAGATTTTGTTTGGTGCAGTTTTTGAAGAGGGACATGTTCTCTTTTTGGAAAAACCAAAATGGTACCTCAAGTGCAAAACAAACACGGCAAACAAAGCAGACACCAATTTACTAAATTAGAAAACAAATGAAACAATTTTGCACACTTCGAACACTACAACGAAATTCCGAATGAATGAAATGAAAACACAAACCAGAACACGGAAAGATGTCAACAAAATGTGGTAAGGGCAAATGTACTGATAGCTCATTAGATCTCGATCATAAACCATTGAGCCAGGCCGCATACATATCTGTGGTCTTACCCAGAAAATCCTTCTCCTGATAAATGTACTTATTGTAATTCGCTTTGGATAAAAGCGTCCGCTAAGTGCAAATGCAAATGTAGGTCATTTCTTATTTTTTAACATATATCTTACACTGCAAAATAATCCGCCAAAAATAATAAATAACTATGTATTTACAACGGGGTTATGCCATTTGGAGACAGCAGCCAGAGTACGCTAGATATTGAATGTATCCAACCGAAAGAATCCCATCCCTCCCTTCAAGCCCCTCTCCAATGCCTCTCACTGAAATACACGACTAGCTCGCCTGCTTTAGCAATACGTCTGCCCAGCCTAACGGAAGACTCATGCATTCAAGCGCAATGAGTGCAGTTGCAGAGTTAACGAGGGTAGCCGGGTGGGTCGCCAGGCAGACAGTCAGGCCATCCAATCAAATGATTGATTGATTGATGATTGATGAACAAATACGACAAAAATGCTCAAAAAATAAATTGCCTACCCGGCCTCCTCGATATGTGTAATGGTTGATTTGGTGGGAATTGGTCTTAGTGTGGTTTGTCAGACGTGAAATTCACAACCCAATCCTAAACACAAAATAAAAATGTATTCCACCATTTCCGACACAGCTTTACGTACACAAAGGTGTATTCAAAGGTGTGTCCACAGAGTGTTTTCACAGACACATTTCTGAATGCGGCCAAAAGGCAGTCTCCTTCCAAACGGCCTCTTTGCAGTTATATTTTCAAAGTGGGCCGAGGTGTTGAGTTCCCTTACAGATCAATCCCGTTCCGATGGTACAGGCATATTGTATACCGCCTCGCGGACTCCATATACTGCATATGCCTTCCATCAAAGGAAGTTTGCACGGATGTATCATAACTCTGCTGCAGACTTTGCTCAAGAGTGGCAGGACAGATTGCAGCCCACAAGTGACTCCTATCATTTATTACCATAGTCCCCCTGAAGACTGCCGCAATCTCTCTGCTTTATGACTGACAGCTCCTCGCATGGTCTGAAGAAAACACAGTCGGCTGACCGCGAGTGATTTCGATTTCTCGTGCCTCACTGGCTATTAGTTCAACGTTGTGTTTTGTGTCGTTTTTTGGAATGGCTTCCGAGAGTAATTTGTCTTTGATTGTGAGTGTAATTTCTTTCCTAATTCTGTCGGGGATGTTTTACTGTTACACTCCATGATTTCCCATATGTTATTCAGCTTGGCGTATACCATGACATTTGTCATGGATTTTGTTTAGTAATGATTGAACATAAATTTTTTATATTACACTAACTACTATCTCTCACTTTTTCTCTCTCCCTCTCTCTCTCTCTCTCTCTCCCTCTCTCTCTCTCTCTCTCGCTCTCTCTCCCTCTTTCTCTCTCTCTCTCTCTCCCTCTCTGTCTTGTACTCTCTCTTCATGATGTCTAGCCACCTCCTGGAATATTTCCAAGACTTTTCCCTGCAAAGCATCATGGGAGAAGGCTGGGTCCAGCCAGAGTCTGATCTCTGGAAAGGAAAGTGCTGATTGTAGCGAAACACACTTGCTTGTTTTTCTTCCTTACATGCGCACAGAAACAGACACACACAAGGACACACACGCACACACACACACACACACCACAACAGAGTGGCAGGCCAATAGCAAGACCAAAGTCATTGACGGGGAACAAAGAGCAATCGATCTTTATTAGTTAATGATGTCAAATGGGCTGACATGAAATATGTTATCAGCTTGTCACAGAGTGTTAGATGGCATGCACTGGGCCACACACAATCACACACACACACACATGCACTTGACCACACACACACACACACACACACACACACACACACATGGACTAGGCCACACACACATAAACACACATGCACTAGACCACACACACACACAAAGAAACAGACACATACACAGACACACACAAACACACACACTTGCCCGCACAGACACGCGTACACACAAATGCCGGCACATCCACAAACTCACTCACCCTGTCACAATATCTTCGACATAACCTTAAATTGCCTCGTCGGATTGTGACCTCATGCGGCCGATAGGGAGGGGGGAGGAGGGGGGAGGAAGGCCGACTGTGGCATTCAGCTCTCGTCTGTGCGCGGGCACTGCGTCTCGGGGGGGAAATGAACAACGGCCTCTAATGGTGACTCTCTCTTACCTTGATCTATCGCACCAAACAGCATTGTATTACAATCACTCCACTAGCCTCACTGTTGATCAAACCGCTCACGCTAATCAATATTCAGTGCAAACGTCTTTGTAATCCTACTCTCTCTCAATAAAGATCTGAGTACTTTGTGTGGTTTTATTACCTGGCGAGTCTGTTTTTTTTTTCTTTCTCTTTTTTCCTTGATGTACAACTCAGGAACGAACGGAGGCCCCTTTGATCTGCGTGACACACGAGGGAACACAAGAAACCTTGGAGATACTTCTATTTTATTTTATTTTCTCCTCTCCTACCCCTTGCCTACCCTCTTCCACCTGGAGGCCCCGCGGAGAGCCCGCGTGTTTATCCCGGGCTCTTCTCGGATCAGTGGCTGGACAACCCCCACCCCCATCCCCCTCGTCCTCCCCCCCCCTCTTGGGGGGGGGGGAGGACGAGGGAGATGGGGTTGGGGGTAAGGGGGCGATTGATTTTCATGTTTGGTGCGTTGCCGCTCTCTGTGGCAGCCCCTAAGCCCCCGTATTGAGTCCTATCAGTTTTAATTGGCACCCGCGTCTTTGAAATGCGCGCAGTGATTAGACCCAGAGATCCCACCGCTTAAGCCCTCTCCTAATCATCGCCTGCAGTACTTTGCCACCGCGTTCTGCGCCGCTCCGAGCACGTGCACATGCGTTGCACGGGCGCGCACTCACATAGGCGCACACGCACACACACACACACACGCACAAATAACACGAAGATGCTGCAGTTACATTTTCAATAATACAAAAGTGTGTCAATAGGTACGAAATACGGGCTGATGGTCAGAAACACATGTGCTCTATATGTGTGTTTACATTTATTTCAAGGATCCCTCATCAGCCCCTACCTTATGAATACTAAACACGGTGAAACCATAAGAGAGATGTGCGCTCCACACCAAAACCCAAAGCATCTACTCCCTTTTAATTGGTGCGAGGAGATGAGCGAGAGAGAGAGAGAGAGAGAGGGAGGGAGAGAGAGGATAAGGGAGCTCCGTCTCTCTACTACAGATAAACGCAGAAAGGGCCCCCAGCCCTCCCGAAACCCTCCGCCCACCCCCCCCCGAATACTACCACCTCCCTGCTCTCTATTCAGAACAAGCTGAGCGGTAATGCAGGTCAGAAAACTTTCTGGTTAATCGGCCAGGCAGGCCCCATCGCTCACCTTCCAGCGAGGCGGGCTGTGATTTCTTAAAGTTTAACTAGTGTTCGAGGGTATGCATGCGGATTAAGTTGTGATGGACAATAGAAGGCAGGTGGGATGAAGGAAAGTGCGTCGCTGGCTCCGGCAGAAGTCGAAGAGAGCAAAAGGTCGGCCCCGTTAAAACCATAACGACCGGCTGCGTGTTCCAGGGGTTTTTTCTGTGAGGCTTAGATAAAATATAGATATTAAAAACGAAAAAAAAGATAGCGTAACAAAAACTTCAGGGGACTATGTGAAAAGCGCTTAGTTGGTCCATACCCGATTTAAACAAAGGGACGAATCAATGTCTCGACACTCTGTGTACCGCCTGGCCAGCTGCCACCGTCCCTCTCTGCCATCTAGACCTGATCAAACGCTGATGAGCAATGGTGCTCGGCCTAATTGGTCACACGCCATTCAGGCTTTAATATTAGTCAATGTTCCCCCAGTGACTGTTTAAGCCACACCAGACCAGACCAAATGACTCAATTAAATCCCATGATGCATCACCATCACTGTCTCTGACTCTCTGTGTTCCCATCCAGAGGTTAAAACGACCGGAGCTTGTTAGAAAGATCAGTCTGCCCTTGGACCTGACTGAAGGCTCATTCTATTCAAACTCTAATGTCCCTGTTTTGACGTCTGTCAGCGATGTTGGTGCATGATGCACGACAGGGCCGATGGGAGGGTGTGATGGGGGCTCCAGGACAAGGCGAAGGTGATGGTGTCTGATAGCGGCCAAGAGATGGGGTATGTGGGAGGGTGGATATGGGCGGTTGGCAGCACAGGGCTCAATTAAGTTTGGGAACTAGAAGTTAGCAACCCACTTTCAGTGCCACTGTTGCCAAGGTGTTCCTGCGGAGTTCAGCGCTGAAGCCCAGCGTCCAATCACATTACATTGTTTGACGTTATAAAGGCAAAGGAATTGGAAAAAAACAACCAACGTCATTCTTCATTTCTGAACCTGAGCACGTTTCCATGGTTTTACATGGTGAACTCTCCCGTCTGTTGGCTTCGCTGTATTCAACACGCCTCCAACGTGGCACCCCAGCGCTCTGATGATCGCCCAGCCTCGCGTGTTGCCAACGAAAGGAACAGTACTGCGTATTAAACGCGTTCATGCATGGATAACTCGGGGCCGCGGCGGAGGTTCCTGTTGTCGGGTGGCTACGCCGCTAGGGGTTAGCGTCCTCTGCATTGTAAAACAAAAGGAGGCCATGGAGCGGAGGAGAACAACAATACGCTGGTCGTAGTAATGAGAGAGTCGGAAAGGTTACACCTGTCAACAGCAATGCAGAGGAAGAAAGAGAGAGGAAGCGAAAATATAAGGTGACTTATTACTCAATCAAACATGTGTGAATTCATCAGTGAACGACAAGCTCTGCAGAAGCTTTGCAATTTGCGTCGATTCTGTAAATAAGTGTTCCGGCTGAAATCAGGGCTTTGTTAAACATATACGGTTTACAATCAACACAGTTGATGGAAATTAATTATTGCCAATTATCCGAATTCACGTGCCCTCCCCCCTTTAAACATCCAGCACAATTAGCCTCCTAGTGTGACGGAACAGGAAACAACACGGCTCATGTAAACATTATTAACAAGCCGCGTCAGTGGTAAAGGAACGGAGGTTGTGTTTTCTATGAGAGCGACCCAATATAAATCATGGACATTTGAGGCTAATTGATTGCATTTTTATCCGAAACCGACTCCTTGCCAAGTCTCGCCATCTGTCGTATGTTTTTAATGTTAGGTTAGCAATGGAAAAAAAAGCTGAATTATTGAATGAGAGGATCCGTCAATGTTATTTATTTGAATACAATAACTGTCAAATAGTTGATGTCGGTACAGATATTATATCTCACTGCCAAAGAAAGAATTACAGCCTGTGGTTGTTGTGTTGTGTAGCGTACACAAGCAGGATATATATTTTGTTATGAGCCAATTGATGACACTATTGTTGAAGGTAGTGCTTAAGAAGTTTGGTGAAACTAGTGCGCAACTTTCTCTCTAAGTCCTAATTGGGAAATAAATCACAGTGTTATCTTAAAAACCATACCATTAAGAATAGTGTTAATGGAGAACCAGGGTCATGTTGTTAATATTATAAGACAGGGTCGTTCTCTCTCTCTCTCTCTCTCTCTCTCTCTCTCTCTCTCTCTCTCTCTCTCTCTCTCTCTCTCTCTCTCTCTCTCTCTCTCAATATCTCTGTATGTGTGTGTGTTTGTATGTGTGTGTCTATTGATGCTTGCGTGTGTGAGTGTGCCTTTGCATTTTTGTGAGCCTGTGTGAGTATGTGTGTGATTCATTCTTCCGTGTGTGTGTGTGCGTGTCTATATTTTGCTGGTTTGTGCGTGCGTAAGGGAGAATATGTGTGTTTGTGAGTGTGAGAGAAAGTGTGTGCGTGTGTGTTTCTGTGTGTATTATATGATTGTGGGTGTCTGTGTTTGTGTCATTGTGTGATGTGTGTGTGTGTGGGGAAGAGAGAGAGAGAGTGGGTGTGGGTGTGTGTTATGCATGTGTGTGTGTGTGGGGGGGAGAAAGTGTGTGTGTGTGTGTGTGTGTGTGTGTGTGTGTGTGTGTGTGTGTGTGTGTGTGTGTGTGTGTGTGTGTGTGTGTGTGTGTGTGTGTGTGTGTGTGTGTGTGTGTGTGTGTGTGTGTGTGCTTAGCGTCTTACAAACTAATTTCCACCGCGCCTGTTAGCACAGCAGCTGTGGCGCGCTGAGATGCTTGTTCCTTCGGGGGCCGTTCCTTTGTATGTATATATTCATCTTACAGAGTGAGCAGCCAGCAAATGTTACGATGAGTACTACATAATCAAGCTACTGAAGGAGCACAAAAAAAAATCCACCATTCCTCACTATATTTCTCTCTTCTGTCCCTGTCTCTCCACTCCCACATCCCACTAAGTATTGAAGGGGGGGGCTGGGGGGGGGGGGGGGGGGAATAAATGGCATTTGCATGGATTAATAAATACACTGAGCTAACTCAATGTAGCTCACTTTAGCAGACAGCTCACTATGAACGCGGCTCGAGGAGAGGGCTGTCTTCACCCGGGCGAGACTTGGCACTAAATCTCACTTTAACCGGTCTACATGGCCTGTAATGGACACAAATATAGTCAGTTTAGAGTGTGTGTGTGTGTGTGTGTGTGTGTGTGTGTGTGTGTGTGTGTGTGTGTGTGTGTGTGTGTGTGTGTGTGTGTGTGTGTGTGTGTGTGTGTGTGTGTGTGTGTGTGTGTGTGTGTGTGTGCATATGTTCATGTGTGTGTGTGTGTGTGTGTGTGTGTGTGAATACGGGTATATGTTCATTTGCGTGTGTGCATGCATTCGTGCGTGCATGTGTGCATATGTTGATCTGCGTGTGTGCATGCGTTTGTGTGTGCATGCGTTTGTGTGTGCGTGTATATGTGTGTGTGCGTGTAGAAATGATTGATAGGAGAATCGGGAAGGAAGAGTTAAAAGAGGGTCTAACATGTTGGAAGCAGAACTGATGGTTCCAGCATTCGTCTGGTTTAGGCATCATGGCTGCTTCTGGTATTTATGTACAAGCAGCAGTCCAGAATTACCCTGTAGCCTAAACATTCTGTCAATATGAGCGCCGCAAAACACTTTTCAAAGTGTTGCAGGACTTTAAAGATAAGCATTAGTCTCTTCTTAATAGATGCCATCAAGGTCTTGCATGCCTCCGTTTTCAGCTTCCAAAGAAAGTTTCACATCTCGATGCGATGGTGGTGGCCTCAATAACACATGACATTACTATGGTATCACCTGAAAATAATATTTTATAGATGAATGCAACATCCACTCTGATTCCAATTTTCTTGTATTCTAAATGTGACATTCTCTACCTGCTGATGTAACTCAGCCACATGCCAAACAATAGAAAACTTATCTCTAGATACATAGAATCTACACTGCTCCGTCAATGTAACAGGTTTCATAGTATCATGTCACGGTTATTACTTAGCAATGGTAATCCTTATGGCCTTGGAAATTAAAGTCAAGTATTATCCAAAGCTGCTGATAATCATTATAGTAAGCTCTTAAGTTTTAATGTTGAAAATGTGATTTTCAACATTATTTATTCCTGTTTAATTGAATCAGTCCTCACCTTTTCCTTTTATGAGTTGTTACGGGTTCCTTAGTCTCAGAAATATAAATAGTTTACAGGGTACATGTCAAAGTGTTCAGCAACATCGCAGGCATGACCCTTCTCATTTGAACAGGGTAAGGACTTTGAAGAAGCCCCAATTACTCCTGGCGCTGCCTGTCCAGGGAGTTCATGTTACTTCCATCAGGCCCAAGATACAGTCTGCTGCGGTTAGTCCTTTCGACTTAAAACAAAACAGACTAATTTGTCCCTGCTGCCAAAGACCTTTTAAATAACTCAATGTGGTTTTCATATTATACTTGTTGCACAGTGAGGCAATCATTTATGGTTTGTCTGACTGTGATGTGATTACTGCTGGCTGTAAAACTATTTGCCCTTTGCTGATAATAAAGATATCCTAGATCCTGGACCTTTGATTGCTTTGAACTGATCGGATGATCACTCAGTAGCCCTGTACATTGATCGACTGACTGGCATTAGCATGTAGGCGGAGCTACGCCAAATCTCATCTGTTTCATTCCAATATAGTGCTAGAGTTGCTGATTTCATCAGGGTGTACATAATGACATGAGGGAACTATAAACCCTTCTCTTCACGTGATGCCTGCTCGGGGGGAACTAGATGGACTGCATGTTCAGGTTAGAAACGACCGGAGCAAAGAGTGCAATAATATGGGTTAGAGGCACAGATAGAGTCTTCAAAACCCAACTCAATCTTTGATCAGGAATTATAAAACATATCGACTGCAATAAATTAATAGGTGGGATAAACCGGAGGGATGTTGAAATCCCCCAAAAAATAAAAATATATATTCAGCCTTGCAGAGATACTCTGTAAATCCTATTAACACCGCACTGCTCATTTAGCAGACTGGGTGGATTCAGATCCAGGTCGTTACGGAGCAGGTAGCGGGTCAGGGGTTCTGGCTCAAGGAGGCCATCCGGGGGTCATGTGGACACAGCGATGGCCACATGACCGCAATGGCCGCAAAGCTAGTGCGTTAATGGCTGGGAGCAGAAGCCCCCATCCACTACACCATCATGGACTCCTTCGCCCACCACCTCTACGCCGTTGTATCGCCGGGTCCCGTAGTTTAGTCCGATAAGGTAAAACCAAAGACAATAAAAAGCTTAAACGCAGTACATGCAAAATATGAAATATAAAAGCACTACATGGTATAAATAATACCAGAACAACAACCCATACTTCCGCCGTGCGACACAATGTCTAACGTTCCAATGGTCCTTTGCTTCCAAAAGGCAGGTGGTCATGCCAATCCCTTTTTGATTACAGTGGCATCGGATTGACAAGTCAATCACACATGCTTCCAGCCCCAATGTAGCAGCACCAATCAGCTTACGCGAAACATAATTGATGCCACACCCTCCACCTGCATCCAGTGACCATGATTGGTCAATGCAGTTTGGCACTTATGTTAAATAGACGCAGCTGGTGTGTTCCAGTATCTCGCTGGCCTCCTTTGGAGGCTGCCTCTAGCCTAACCCAGCTGGTGAGTCTGCAACAGATTTATTCTTTGGTGAGTCATGTGTTATACTTTTGATGCTTGCTTCTGTTTCTCTTATTGTTCAGAGAGGTTTGCTGCGGCCTGTGATTCCGGCTCCTGTCCCTGTCATTGCTGGGTTTTTTTTTGGCCACCAGTCGTTAGCTTCAGCGAAGGACCGCCGCAGTGAGTAACGCCATGTTTATTTCATGAGCTGGATGGATGGAGATGTTTAGATGTGGTTTGGGATTTTGAGGTGGGCCTTGATTTTTGTGTATTGGTTCACTGCACACATGGGATCTGCACTTTCTATTGAGTTGTAATTTTACGCTAAAGTACTTGCCAATTCTGGTCCCTAAATTAGTTTTTGACATAGCGACAAATGTAGTGCATTTATCAAAATACATTTTTTTATACAACCTCTGCTAGAAGTTAAAGTCCTTAAATTGAAAGTACAACTCAATATTTTGGCATGTTTTTGTGGGAAAGCATACTCCTGTTAAACTTGCTATGGATTTTGCCGCTTAATGTGTTTTCAGTGAGGTGAGTATATTTTGTATGACTTGTGTTGATGAGGTGACTGTCTTGACTTTTGGGGGGGCCCCTTTGGCCCCCCCAGAGCAATGACTACCTCCACCGTACACTGAGACTTTTGAGTTGTAATTTTACGCTTAAGTACTTGCCACTTCTGGTCCCTAAATTAGTTTGTCATAGCGACAAATGTAGTGCATTTATCAAAATATATATAATTTTTTTTTACCCAAGACCAATACAACCTCTGCTAGAAGTTAAAGTCCTTAAATTGAAAGTACAACTCAATATTTTGGCATGTTTTTGTGGGAAAGCAAACTCCTGTTAAACTTGCTATGGATTTTGCCGTTTAATGTGTTTTCAATGAGGTGAGTATATTTTGTATGACTTGTGTTGATGAGGTGACTGTCTTGACTTTTGGGGGGGCCCCTTTGGCCCCCCCAGAGCAATGACTACCTCCACCGTACACTGAGACTAGGCCCTGGTTACCTTGGCAACAAAATGGGGAGAAGCGTCTAACAGAGCGACGCTGGGGGAGAGGCTATGGAATGGGTGGGAGAGGGCTATCAAGTAGAACCCTGGCTCACAGGAAGATATTCAGCTCTATCTGATTCTCTGCATCGTGCAGAACGGTTTCTTTCATAGTCTTTGACTCCGCAATGTGAAGCCTGGCCACTTTGATCTGGTGGATCTTGTGCTCTCTGATCCTTGCATCTTCTGGGCCTAGTATCGTCGGGTCCAACCCCACTTTGATGTTCCATGCATGATGCTCTTCTGGTTCAGCCCTACTTTGCTCCACCATGATGACATGCTCTAATGCAACTTTGCTGTACTATGCAACACTTTTCTAGACCATGATGCAATGTACCCCACCCCGGAGTTCTTCTGGTCCAGCCCCACTTGATGAACCTCCACCATGACTCTCTTCTGGTCCAGCCCAACTTTGCTCTACCATTATGACCTGTTTTGATGTACCATGCCACACTTTTCTAGTACCATGATGCACTGCACCAAACCATGAATTTCTTCTGGTCCAGACCCACTAGATGAACAGTAGAACGCTTTTCTGGACCAGCCCCACTTGATGAAGTTCTTCTGGTCTAACGGCACTCTTGTCTGGCTGATTCATGACGTGTAGCAGTGTGGTCGTGGGGCTGAGAACCAGGTGATTCTTATTCAATTATGAGTTTTCTCTTAGGGGAGGATGCTGTTTGCAGTCTTGACTTTAGAACACTATTCTTTAGGTGCAGTAACTCCTATGCACCTGGAAGCCACCTATTTGCTTCGTAATGCTACTTTTTTAGAAACTTGGTCATCTGACTTGGTCTTTTGTAGCTGGTCTAATTTAAATGATTGGCTTGTTCTCCGCCTCGACTGTAGGATTGTCTTGTCAACTGCATTCCTGGCTATTTGAAAACCCTTAGAGTTTTGTCACTATTGAAACATGATCTCCTTCCAGTTGGTGGTTCGAAACGGCGGAGTCGTGCAGATACCAGACTGGCCTGGATGGATGTATTTGTACCTTCACCCCATTCCGTATCAATCACTTGCTTATTGTTATTGTTTGCCGCTTTAATGGCCTGATTGTTAAACTGCATTGACCTGAATAGGCAGCTTAATGCCCTGAAGATGAGCCTTTACATATTTAACTCGAGTGTCAGTAGGCTACAATAATCAATGTTTCTGCAACCTCTGATTTACCACACAGGCAGCCCCATGGTGCTTTTTCCTTTTGACAGTTTAGTTTATGTTTTATCAAAATATCTTTCTAATCATCCAGTGAACATGTTTGCTATGAACTGACTTCAATCTTCATATCCATCCGCTAGAGAGCATGAGCACCAGCAAAGTTGCTATCACAAGTCTGCCTGACCTAACACCTGTTACTTCATGAATAAACTCTTTCAATGCACAAAGTGTTTGTCTTTATGCTGGTTTTGCTTGACATGCAGAGAAATGTATTGTCTTGCAATTCTATTCAGGCTCGCTTCTGTTTTTGAAGAATTAATTCAACATTTTTGTGATCAAATCATTGTATAGTGTCTTTGAAATTGTTATATGATCTATACTATTAACGTTGACAATATTTTAGACAATCAATCCTAATGGCGGTTACAACTACTGTGCAATACCATTTGAATAAGTGTCCTCCCTACCGCTTCTGCTGATCTAATATACACTCCAACTGTCATTTCTCTGTAAATGTTGAGTCGGTGTACTTTCATTGATTGGAGCTGAGCAGCTTACAGGTGCTTCCGATTAGTTAAAAGGGGTTTAATCAATCTAAAAACAAGAGTCACTTCAAGGGCCCCTACTTTACCAGCTGATCCATCAAACAAGTCGACAATCCCACGTCTTCTCTAACCAGAGTGGCTGATTGCTTCCATCATCACACCTAGTGGTAAACTGAGGGACCAGTGTTGTCTAGCATCTTAACCTAGCTGTCTTTGTAAATGGGGAATGGGTTAACCTAGTGATTTGAACTTGGTTCTATGAAAATCCTCACTGTACCGACTGTTTTATGAATATTGGACTTTGGATAAAAGTGTCGGGTAAATGTAGTTGAGTGCACACAAGAAGGTAGGCAAAAATCTGGTCGACCAATCACTGGTTGAATTAAACGATTGGCCGAGCTTATATCCGGCCTGCGACAGCCAGATATCAGATGTATGTTTTATTTTAGTTGGAGCATTTGATTTGATAACTGTTGGGATGCGATGAGAACGTCAACAAATATGACAACAAAAGAGCTAAAATAAATTGCCTACACTAGCTTTAAAGGAGCGTCAGTAGCAGTAGTGGCTTACACAGGAGCAGAGGGGCTTTAATGTAAAGCTGAGATGAAAATGTGACAGGCGTCACGCAGGATTAGTAAACCAAGAGGGAGGCGAGAGGGGGAGCAAGAGAGGGGGAGAGTGAAAGAGTTCTGACACTGAGCTCAGAGGAGACCGAGAACAGCAGGAAGAGCTGAGAACAGAATGGATCTGGGAGCCGCACAAAGGCACCGTGACAACAGAGGGAGTGGAGTCACAACGTTAGAGCCAAGAGGACGAATGAGAGGAGAGGGGGGAAGGGGAGAGGCTTGAACAAAAGGGGCACAAACAAAGTGAGGGGAAAAAAAATACGAGGCAGAAACAAGGTTAGAGCCAGAATTGGGGCTCCTTTGGAGTCAGAGAGAGCGCGAGGAGAGGAGGAGGTATGGTTGAGTGGGGTTTGAATCATTGCTGACCTGACACTTTGGATTGTGTTTGGTCTCTTAAAGGATATAAATACTCTCCGATACAATACAATGGATTAATAATAAACTCAGAAATACATAGTGTCAGGTGATGGTGAGGAGCCAGGCTCGGATGTGCATATTCACGAGACAGAGCGCGGTACTGCATCGGGCATCCCTTTTCAGCAGTCGACCTTCATGCTTTCTGCTCTACCTCGCGTCGTTCCTCTGCGCGTTCAGCTCATCTGTGCTCTGTCGCTCTCGCCATCTATCTCTGTGACCCTGTTCGCTGGAAGGCTTGGAAGTTTGAACCCAGTTTCACAATCATGATTCGGTACCAGTTTGTAGTGGTGGCAATCTGTCTTGGTGCCGCCGACACACACACACACACACACACACACACACACACACACACACACACACACACACACACAGTTGCCACTTTTTGAATCCATGAGTGGCTCCGAAACTTTTGTGTCACTCTAACTTACTCCTCTAACCCTGATGATCTAGAAAGAATGTGCGGCTATGTCTGATAGACTAAAGTGCATGGGTGTGTGTGTGCATGTGTGTGTTTGCATTTGTGAGTATGTGTATGTGTACGCACATGGTTGTGTGTGGATGTCTGTGGCCGTGTGCGCTTGCGTGTGTGTGTACGTGTTTGGATGTGCTTGGCTGTGTGCGCTTGCGTGTGTGTGTGTGTATTTGTGTCTATGCACATGCTTGTGTATGGATGAGCGTGGCTATGTTATGCACATGCATGTGTGTGTGCGTCTGTTCGATGTGTGCGTGCATAAGCTGTAACAGCTGGTGTTTTCATTTTTTTTGGCACACTCTCTAATGTGGCTGCAACAGTTAAACAGACCATTGGCTCCTGAAAACCCAACCACCCAATGGGAGTGCAGGCGGAGAGGGAGAGATAGCATCCAGCAGGTGAAATGAGAAGTGACTCCATGTGAGGTTTGAATTAAAGGAAAGGCAGTCTCTGGTCCAACTCCATCAAAAAGCCTGGAGAGTGAATTCACTCCACAAGCCCGTCCAGTAGGACTGTGTTAGAAATCTCTCTCTCTCTCTCTCTCTCTCTCTCTCTCTCTCTCTCTCTCTCTCTCTCTCTCTCTTCCCCCCCCACCCCCCAGCACCACTGTGTTAGAAGTAGGTGGAGGTATTGTATACTGTAGTGGCTGGTGGTTCTTCGAGATAAAAAGCCTTGTGTATACGTGCTCGGATCCCAGTGGACGTCAAACTAGACTATTTTAAGCCAGTGGCCTAAACCCCTACCTGCTCTTAAATGACAATTGATATCTCAAGTCTCTTGTTAGTCGCAGTGGAAAGGTGTCTGCTACTGCTGGCCTCGACAACAGTACATTGGAATTCCCAGAGCAGCGAATGCCTTTAAGGTCACCTGCCGTCCGCTCACTCGACTCTGATTGCATTGTTTATTTTAGTTCCCCCCATGCGAGCCCATTGCTCCTCAATGGACGTAAGCCTCAATTGTCGTGCACAGACACGCGCGAATCGGGATGCACGCACGCATATAAGCACAAATGCACGCGCATGCGCAGACGCACGCACGCACACACACACACTCATGTAGACAAACACACGCCCAAACATACGCACACGCAAACACGCATACATCTCACATGCACACAAAAACACATACACACACAAACACACACACAGAATACATGCACTCACAAACATGCATTCACACACTCACATAGACAAATACACACACACCCAAACATACACACACACTCACTTAGACACACACAATACAAAAACACATACACCCACACTCACACAGACATACACAAAAGCACACGCACACACATCTCACATGCACACAAAAACACATACACACACAGAACACATACACTCACAAAAATGCATTCACACACTCACGTAGACACACACACACACACACACGCGCGACACAAAAACCACACACTGGCACAAACACACAAACCCGCCATGTCATCTGGATAATAAGGGTGTTGAAGCATACAATGCCACATCCAGGAGATGTAATATAAAGACTAATGGAACTAGAAGATCAATCTGCCCTCTCCTCTTGCATGTCCCCGTTCCATCTCCGCGAGTTCCGCTACCCCGGTGGACTCCCTCTGGGTCTGCCTCTGTACGCGTTTAACAAAGCCGTCATTCAAAGCCTGCATCTCTCTGCCTCTCTCTGCCTCTGTCTCTCTCTGCCTCTGTCTCTCTCTGCCTCTCTCTCTCTCTGTGTCTCTGTCTCTCTGTCTCTGTCTGTGCGTCTGTCTCTGTCTCTCTGCGTGTCTCTGTCCTTTTGTCTCTGTGTCTCTGTGTCTGTCTCTCTTTCTGTCTCTGTCTCTCTGTCTCTGTGTGTCTGTCTGTGTCTCTGTCTCTCTGTCTCTGTGTCTCTTTCTGTGTGTCTCTGTGACTCTGTCTCTGTCTGTGTCTGTGTCTCTCTCTCTCTGTGTCTCTGTCTTTGTATCTTTCTATCTGTCTTTGTTTCTATCCATCTGACTGTGTCTGTTTCTATGTCTCTGAGTCTGTGTGTCTGTCTCTGTCTTTGTTT
>NC_079414.1:26247754-26300254 GCF_026213295.1 Gadus chalcogrammus | reverse complement strand
TTCTCTCTCTCCATCCTTCTTTCTCTCTTACTTTCTCTCTCTCTCTGTCTCCTTCTTTACCCCTCTCCCCCCCTCCCTCTCCTCTCTCTTTTGCATGCTCTTTGTCTCTCTCCCTCTTTTCCGACTCTCTCCCGCTCTCTCGCTCTCTCTTTCTCTATTTATATCGTGGGCAAAAGTCACTCTTTCATCTTCCTCCAGATGAACAGAATCTGGCTGTGAGCAGGAGGAGCACAGAGGAACTTGGCTTCCTTTTCCCTCTCAGGCCATAATACGTGGCACATCGCAGAGAGAATATTATATAAAATGGCTTCCACTGATCCTAATCAAATATTTTCTGGCACTGAAGATAAAGCATGATTTAACCTGCAGCCTCAACCATCATTCAAACAAAGAGAATTGCACCGAACTGTAATGAATGTACGTTATGTGATGTGTACTCGAAAAGCCAACGCAATACTCACTTTAGCCTGAACATTGTTTGTTATTTCAAACAAGTTGGGTTTTATGAACTAACTTAAATAAATTCATCCATGGAGTCTTTTCTTAGTAGTAGTACATTCACGAAGCAATGTCTTATTCTGCTGTTAAAGCTCCTCTGAAACTGTTGATCGTGCGTCTTGCTTCTGAGATTTGACATATTTGCTGCAACGTGAGAAGCAGGCAATTTCTGAAAATTTTCTGCAGGTCTTATTCAACAGGTCCATAATATTATGAATGCAATATAATTAAAGTCAATTTTATTTTATTGTGAATAAAGCCTGCCATGGGGACAATTATATTATTTTTTATTAAATGTCAGAGTTTAGTCAACACCAGCAAAACCTATGCCAATTTTCCCTGATTATTATAGTTGTATATTTCATGAGTGGAAGATTCTTAGTTATTTTCTGAAAATACAAAGCATTCTGAATCTGAATCTTCAAAAGAAGAATGCATCTTCTTCCAGGAAGGCGGCGTTATTCTCCACGCTGTGTGTGGCTGCTTGGGCACACTATGGATGAGAGGGGAGGCTCCTTTACACTCTGTTCATGACCTCAGCCCGGGAGAGACAGAGATAGCAAGCAAAGGACGACGATCATCAAAGTCCCAACTCTTCTCTGTTTTGGCACCGCAGTGTTGGACCGAGCTCCATGCCAACGTCAGGACCGCAGAGTCGACCACAAACTTCTGCAAAAGACTCAAAACTCACTTGTTCAGAGTTCACCTAGACTCTGCATAGGGCTTTTTGACGTATCCATGGGTTTTCCTGGGTTGTATTACAAACGCAATTTCATTGGACAGTGTACTTGCGTATATTTGCATAACGTGATCCGATTGGCCGACGGATCCGTCGCTGCCTGAAAAGTTGAACATTTCTCAACTTTTGACGCTGTCCACGGAGACGAAAGGACGGACGGACCCACAATGCATTTTGCGAGCGCCCCATGCAAAGTCAATGAGATCCGTTGACAGACGGCGGTAGTGTGAATACGCCCTGAGAGGATGTCTGGGCTGCAGCGCTGGGGGCAGGTCACCTGGGGAGTTAACCCTTCAGGCACTGCGGGTTCGGTACTGACCTGTACTGATTCGTCCTCAGGAGTTCACTGCTCCAGAACTACCTTGTGTTTTACTGTGCATCTGATGAACAGAACTCTTGGATCTGCAATGTGTGTCTCCGAGGTCCTCGTTCTCAGAGTGTGTGAGAGCCTGATAGTGTGGATAAACCTCCCACACACCGCGGGTCACCCAGAGAGGGTGAGGCGTGATCACCCACCAAGCCGTGTGTGTGTGTGTGTGTGTGTGTGTGTGTGTGTGTGTGTGTGTGTGTGTGTGTGTGTGTGTGTGTGTGTGTGTGTGTGTGTGTGTGTGTGTGTGTGTGTGTGGGTGTGTGTGTGTGCACATGTGTGTGTGTGTGTGCTTGCGTATGCATGCCTGTGTGTGCACATGTGTGTGTGTGTGTGTGCTTGCGTGTGTTTGCCTGTGTGTGTGTGTGTGGGTGTGAGTGCCTTCCTGTGTGTGTGTATGCGCGTGTGTCTGGCTGTGCGTTCCTGCCGGTGTGTGGTGGTATGTGTGAACGGTGAGAGTAGACGTATTAGCTGGCTACTGGGTCTGGTGGTGGTCCCTCATTGCCAACTCCAAATTTGAATGAGACAAGATTCAAATTCAGAATGCTTTATGTTTCCACAAAGCATGCTAATAATTTTCTGTTTACATGATTACACGTTCGATTTTACTGCAGGAAATCCAAAATGGCGGTTCCGGTTTATCTAGCTTCAAAGGAAACAACATTTTGTGTTCTAGAATCTAGATGATTGTTTCAAAAGTTAATTAAATGCAATGCAAACACTGTTTGCTCAAAGGGCAGCGACGCAGAATGAAAAGTGTGCTTCCGTGTTTCTTTCTAACTGGTTGAAATTTTTGCACGATGATAATCCCATTCTATGTACTGTAATCTGCTGAACGTGTTGCACACAATGTGGGATCAAGCTGTAGCCATCACACGCTGGGCCAGATATGCATACACTAAGCAAAATATGATGTTGACATATAGGCTAACCCTTCTCTAAAGGAGTAAGAGTTGAACTTTAAATGCTACCGCCAATTAATATTTACAACTAATCTAAACAAACAGCTTTTGACCTATAAAGCAAGATAGACATTCCCAGCTTTTACAAAAGTAGAATTTCTACATTGGACACAGTTAATTTGTTTTCTTGATTTCAAAGATGAAAATCAAATCAGATACATTGTGCACTTGGGGGAATATTAATAAATGTATCAAACAGGCGAGTTTAGGTCTTAATATCAGCAGTACAACTTACATTTAAATTGCAATTGGGAATTGGGAAAATTTTGATCTTTACGTCGATTTAATGTCTCTCTCTGGATTCTAAACCAACTGATGGCGCTTAGTTGTGAATGCGTCTCCAAAGCACCCATTATATTTCCCAATAACCAGAACCAGAAGAACAACATGATGGCTGCTAAGTGACACTAGGCTGCTGCACTTCTCCCCGGGTGTTCACTCTACCCTCAGTCAAGACCTCTGATACGAGAAAAACACTCCTTATATATATCGAGCTCAGGTGGATTGTGTCACACATCCCAGCATGCATCTGGCTGCTATCAAAGTGTTGCTATCTTGGCGGGGGACCTGGTTCCAGTCACCAGTGTTTGAAGTGTCACTCTTTCACTCAACTGTTTAAGTGCCCGAGTGGTGGATGGATAGGAGGAGAGGAGAAGATTTTCCTTTTTGAAAACATTTAATTGGATGACTCAATAGCCGTAGATAACCCTAGAAACCTGAGAAGGTTTGAGATACCTCCTGTCCCTCCACACACACACACACACACACACACACACGCACACGCACGTGCACGTGCACACACACACACACACACGTGCACACACGCGCACACACACACACAAAAACCTACACACACCTAGGTGTACGTGTGTGTCTGCGTGCGCGCATGCGAGAGAGTATTGAATAAACCTCAACCGCGACACCTTTGGATTCCCATTAATGAGGAGCAGTCGACACAGGGTTGGCTGGAATCGTAAGCTAGTCATGTTTGGACATAACCGCCAGAGTCCGGGGGGGGGGGGGGGGGGGGAGAGAGAGAGGGAGAGAGAGAGGGAGAGAGAGAGGTGTCTGATGACGATGCTATTGGCTACCCGCTGGGGCTGTGATTAAACCTGTGGCCCAGCGATACGTCCCCCCGCTACTCATACTGTCTCTTTCTTCAATTATTTTAATGCCACCCCTTCCAACTCCCTCCACATGGGCCTACAATAGGTCCGTCTCTCTCTCTCTCTCTGTCTCTCTCTCTCTCTGTCTCTCTCTCTCTCTCTCTCTCTCTCTCTCTCTCTCTCTCTCTCTCTCTCTCTCTCTCTCTCTCTCTCTCTCTTCCTCTCTCTCTCTCTCTCTCTCTCTCTCTCTCTCTCTCTCTCTCTCTCGCTCTCTCTCCCTGGTCTCTGTCCCTCTGTCACTCTCCACTCCATTTGTCTGTCTTTGTTGTCAGTGGCTCAGAGTCCGCCTCTCAGTCGTAATATCTCCGGAGGATCATATCAAAGCCAGGGAGTAGAGCCACATCACATTCTCATGAAGCCCCGTGCTGCTGCTAACACTGTTAACTGGCTCCACTCCGTGTGCGCGTGTGTGTGTGGGGGGATGTGTGTGTGTGTGTGTGTGTGCGTTTGTGTGTATGTGTATGCATGTGCCCGGGTATATGTGGGTACGTGTGTGTGTGTGTATTTTGGTATATGTGTGTGTGTGTTTTTTGTTTGGATATACGTGTGTGTTTGCCTGTGTGTCTGTGTGTTTGGGTATACGCATGTGTCTTTGTGTGCATGTGTGTGTGTGTCTGTGTGTGTGTACATCTGTATGTGTGAGTTTCGTACTGTGTGTCAGAGGAACTCAAAGCAGGCTTCCATATTGATGTCTTTATTGAAGAAGCCCATAACCAAATTAGGGGTTGGAGGCTGACATTTGGAACAGAGAGCGTCAATATTGGTAATGATAGCGACGGCCGCCGCCGCCGCGATGCTATCCCCTACTTACTGCAACAAAGAAAGAAAGGAAGACACTGAGACGGACACAAAATGGACACAGTTGTATTCCAATTATTTTGTAAAACTGTGCGCTGTTGCTCGGTTGTTACATTTTACATTTACTTTTACATTTGGGGCATTTAGCTGACGTCTTTATCCAGAACCTTCTAATTATAATTCGCCGACATCTGAATTCCCACAGAGTATATAAGGCGTAAAGGTGGGTGTTGGAGCCTTTTTACTTTATTAAGACTCATTTTAATGCATGAGGAATTCTTCCATCTGGTGTTTTTGATACCTCTGAGTATAAAAGAACGCTATCTTTCGATATCCCGACAAACAGTCCAAGTGATATTAGCGTGTGTTTTGTTTATTCATATTTTTCCGCCAACTCAATTTATTTGCCGCATGTTAGAGCTTAGAGCCAACAGGTGCAAACGCTCACACACAATCCACACATAACCTACCGGACAGACCACAATCAACTTCAACAAACCAAGTTAGTAGTGCAATAACAAACGAAAACCGGAAGCAAATACAATAACTCTCGGTGGCATAAAGGCTGTTCCCAAGCAACAAGACCAGAAAGCTATCGACCTAATAGTTCTGAAGTCGGGATAACAGCTCCTGACTTCATCGTTCCATTGTCCAGTGCCTGCGTACGAGGGCCTTGCAGCCTGACTGCCTGTCACAGTCTCTATGGAGAACACTGTCTCTACGGGTGGGGGGTTGTGTTGAGACTCTGCTGGAGGTGGTGGTGGTGGTGGAGGTGGTGGTGGTGGAGGTGTTGGCGTTGGTGGTGGTGGCTGAAGGGTCTATATACCTGCACCAGTTGCTTGGCAGTGGCTTTGAGTCATAGTCAGTTTTAGGTAAGTTGTCACTTCCTAACAACTGTTAAAAAGGTTTTCATATTCAATGCTCAGTGGGATTTAATAGCCTAGCAACACACACACACACACACACACACACACACACACACACACACACACACACACACACACACACACACACACACACACACACACTATAGCATACACACACAGACACACGTGCATGCACACACGAAAGGACACACACACACACACATACTAACAAACATACACACACACACACACACACACACACATTCACGTGCACGCGCACACACAAACGGGATCCATATCATAATGTCCATGTTGCACTTAATTGCAATCAGCTGCATAACAAATGATTGTAATTTCCCAGAACTAATCACACACACTGAGCTCAGCGCACAATTTCCTTCAGAAATCAACAGTTTTAAATCGTAATTGAATCAGGATCTCAAGCACTCATTGGCGGTATTTCATTAGCCATGTCTCTTAGTCCAGGTTAGCAGGGGCACAAACAAGTATGCGATGTTTGCCAAACAAGTGTGATTTGGTAGAATACTGTATATGTGGCTCGACGTATTGTAAACGATCGTCCTAACACCTGTTATTTTTGGAGGGCATTAGACACAACTCACTAACGGGCCTATTCATCGAAACGTTGACTAGGTCGAAAATAGCCCATTTTGTTCGGACTGTGGGGAGAGTGCGCCACACCGCAAAGTGCTTTTCATATTTGCTACGTGAATATACAAGTGGACCTGAGTGGCATAGAATCCTGAATGCTAAAAGGATACTGATGAAAGCAGAAAGACTCTTGAACATATTATTTAGAACGGCTTTCGAACGCATTATGACCATCTGCTCAGAGTGGTATGGTAACACTTTACAATACGGGTAAAAAAGTTAACAATATATCAACATTGGTTAATAAACAAGCATTAACCAACAGTTAATAAACAGCTAGCTGATGTAATTAACCAATGATGTTTATGTATACATGTAAACATTATTTAATAGGGTTAGGGTTAACCCTTACCCTTATCCTAAAAGATGCTACAACCCTATACCCATCCCTTACCCCTATGCTAATACTAAATAAAAAGGCTTATTATGGCAGTAACATATTAATGGTTAATGAATGAACCCTTATTGTTAAATATTACCAATGGAGCAGTGAGAACAAACAAGACCGAGAGAGGGAGAGAGAGAGGGAGAGAGAGAGGGAGAGAGAGGGAGAGAGGGAGAGGAATCAAAGTATAGTAAGTTTGAGTTCTATTCTAGCAGAAGGAAGTCATTCTCCCGGCTGCAACACAGCATCCAGTCTCTTTCCTCCTGATAGCCGAGGGCCGGTTAACCGTCCCCAGAGCAAAGAGAACAACATGATGAGAACAACAACACGATGAGAACAACAACACGATGAGAACAACAACACGATGAGAACAATGACAAAGTAATATGGAGATTTCTGACGAACATATCGAATACCCTGACCATTTAACGGAAACAGATCTTCCTCTGGCTGTGCTTAATCCCTCCCTCTCCCCTCTTAAAGCAAACCCATGTACCTTTACCGGGAACGGCTCCTCTAGAGCAGACTACCAGGGCCACACTCACTCGCCAATCACGCACGTGTGAAGCCTGATTCAATTCAATTCTTCTATGCTTTATTCAGACCGTATGATAGTCAAGCTAACATCAGTACCCCATTGGACCACATGTTTGGAGTGCCAACACCAGTCCTCAATAGCTTTTGTTGCTGCACACAGAGTGGTCGACAGAACACCGTGTGCAGTTTCATGGCTTTGAGTTGGGTCGGCTCCGGCAACCGGCGAAGTGCCGGTTGACTTGTAACCGAAGGTTGCTGGTTCGATCCCCAGCTCCTCCTAGCTGAGTGTCAATGTGTCCCTGAGCAAGACACCTCGCCCTCACTGCTCGAGACGAGCTGGCTGCCGCCTTGCGTGGCTGACAACGCAGTCGGTGTGTGAATGTGTGTACGCACGGTTGTAGGGCGCTTTGGTAAAAATGGCCAAAATGTAAATTTAAAGATAAGTCAGACCCTACAGGCTTGGCCTCTTTGCCACTCCGCCCTATGGGCCAAGACAGACTGAAGGTTTACCTGGAAAGATTAGAACGTGTAGGGGCTCGATCCCCTGCTCCCAATTCAACCTCAAGCAAGCCTGGTTTGACTCCCCCCCTCCCCCCCGATGTTTATTACCCTGCCTTAACGCAAACACACACACGCATGCAGATGCACACACATATCGAAAAAATACACACACACACATACGCCCACACACACACACACACCTTGAAAAGGCTGTGTAACCTTTCAACACCTTTGCTCAGCTCATTAATATGCCTGATCGCTGAAAGGCAAGGAGTCAAAATGCCTCATTTAAATTTGGGTTTGGGGATGAGGGACCACCACTAGAGACGGTAGCCCGCCTCTACCTCTGCTCTCACAGTTCACACAGAGACACACACGCACGCACACAGAGACACACACGCACGCACACAGAGACACACACAGAGACACACACGCACGCACACAGAGACACACACGCACGCACACAGAGACACACACAGAGACACACACGGGCAGGCAGGCACGCATACACACACACACAAACACACACACATGCGCACGAACACAAGCACACACACACGCACGCACGCACACAGAGAAACACACAGAGGCAGGCAGGCACTCACACACGCACATGCCCTAACAGGCACGCACACACGCGCACAAACACAAGCGCACACGCACACAAGTAAACACACAAACACACACAAAGGCAGGCACGCACACCCAGAAACACACACGCACACGCATTCACATACGCACACATACACGCACACACATATACACACATACACACACACACACACACATACACACGCACACACACACGCACACACACACGCACGCACGCACGCACACAGAGAAACACACAGAGGCAGGCAGGCACTCACACACGCACATGCCCTAACAGGCACGCACACACGCGCACAAACACAAGCACACACGCACACAAGTAAACACACAAACACACACAAAGGCAGGCACGCACACCCAGAAACACACACGCACACGCATTCACATACGCACACACACACACACACACACACATACACGCACACACACACACACACACACACACAGATTCACACTCCTCTCGCCTTAACTTTTAGAAAGTACTGAAAGAATGGTGTGAAACTAAATGTCTGCACGTAAGCTTTGAAATTCTGACACCCTCAACCCCTTTCCCCAGTCTAATCTCATGTCCGTAACACGAGTTAATGTTTCTCTTTCTTCATCGCCGCTTTCCCCACCTCTATACCTCTTCTCTCCCGCTAAGCCACGTGTCAATTGTGTTTTAATCATATTCGAGATTACCTTCAAATGCCTTTTTTTACTCAAGAGTTTGCCAGCGCTTGTAATCTCTCTGCCCTCCCTTCAATCCCAAGAGTCTTTTGTTTCTGCTCTCCTCTCCTTCTGTTTCTCCTCACCCCTCTCACTCTGTGTCTCACTGGGTCTTTTGCCAACTTTCAGCTTAGTCCCCTGCTGCCCGTCGATGTCTTAAAAGACACTCTGTCACTCTCCTCTTCCTCGCAAATAACAAAACGGCTTGAATGAGCACAGCCCGTGTCAGAACAAAGCCGCAGAGCTCTCTCTTCTAATGCAGGGAGCCGACCAGGAGGGGAGGGGAGATGAGCTGTCCGGGACTCTGATCGATCCTGGGGGAGGAGAGGTCACCTCCAGCCTGTCTGCTCCCCAACTCGCTGCTGGGTTTCAACTGCACTTTGTTCGAAGAAGCTGGGAGTAAACACGCTCGGCTCCAGGACAGCCCAGCGACCGAAGCGCTAGAGTTCGGCAACATCCGTATTGAGCTGCTTGACTCTGAGTACTTTTTTTGTTATTTATATTTATGTTTAAATTTAGGGCATTTGGCCCGATTTGGTCAATCAAAGCCACTGTGATTGGACGGTATTGTTGACAGTAATGGTGAGGTTTGCGGTACAAAATAAATGTTGTTAAGATTAAGGTGTTTTTTTGTGAATAATTAGCACTTGTGATCTGATGAATGTGATGATCTGAATGTGTCAGCGCTGTAGACTGCATGGAGACGTGTTGTGATGCATTGAAGGTAGGCACATATCCCATGAATTTGAATTACTAGTTGTTGGGTCGCCATCTTAAACTTTACAATGCACAGTGCACACCCATGCAACTACAGACACACGCACGCACACGCACACGCACACACACAGATGCACGCACACACGCACACGCGCAGAAAATAAATCGTAATATCTCAATGTTTAGGTTTTACTTAATTGCAACCAGTTGCATAATAAAAGATTTTCATTTTGCTGCACTACTTCTGCTTTGTTTTACTACACTGAGCTTAGCACATGGATAATATGGACACACACACACACGCACACACACACGCACACACACACCCACACACACAAACACTCACACACCGGCACACACACAAACACTCACACACACACACCAACTTTACATATTCCCGGCCTGACGGTTAATTCCCTCTCAGTGTGTGTCCGTGTGCGTGTTTGTTGACTCCTGCCTCATCCTGTTTGTGTAAATGTCACCGCCGTCTCCTTCTCCTTGATGACTATTAACCATTTTGTGCGTTCAAACAACACAGCCGGCGTACAGCAGTCACGGCAGAGTGCCGGCCCACCGGTGAGTGAAGTTATTTAAATAGCCGTCTCTTTCGCTGTTTGCGGTGATAATTGGAGTGCTCCGCTGTCTGTGGGCCAGCGGGCTGCGCTGCTATCGACCGCCCCACCTGAGGGTTGGACAATGGCCATTACACGAGTAAAAGAGAGGATGTTGGGCCCTGATAAACGCCGCTGTGGCTGGATGCAGGGGCGATAGACGGTCCTAGGCCACCAGTGCCCGTATCTGGAGATGAAGTTCATGCCCATAGATGGAGGTGGCATCCCAACCACGACCACGCCCGCTATTCTGTTGGAATTGTTTATTGATGTATCACACACACACACACACACACACACACACACACACACACACACACACACACACACACACACACACACACACACACACACACACACACACACACACACACACTCACATGCACACAAACATACACACACACATACAGTCCCACACACACAATGTATATGGAGGTGGCCCCCATGAGTTGTTCATTAACGTGGCCTCAAAAGCAGCTCCTCTCCGAGGCCGATGTGGAACATTTGTAGTCGTCTCCATTGAGAAGCCTGGGAGGGATCTCCGGTTCTGTGGGAACCGAAGCATGAGCGTTAATGATGCCACTTATCAGGCGCTGCAGTGTGTGTGGGTGTGTATGCGTGTGCGTGCGTGCGTGCGTGCATATGTGTGTGTGTGCGGGTCTAACTGCGGTTAGTATGTAGCCCAGGCGGCTGTCACACCCAGAGGGCTGAGCTCCTGGTGTTCCCAGCATCCTGAACATTCGCTAATTGCAAATGCATGAAATGCACGAGGCCGGCGTGTGACATGACAAGCGCTAATGCGGCCGACAAGAGAATAGTGTCTGTTCAGCGCGCGCTGGATGCAGTTCATTACAAACACAGATTATCGGCTGGTTAAACGCCATGGATTTACTGATGAAGCAGGAGACGGTGGTTTTCAGAACGGGAATGGGAGCAGCCTATTTTCCGTTCGTTGAGGTCGCACGTCGGCTCTCAAGGTGTTTTTCTTTGTTCGTTGCGAGACGCATTAATTCAGCTGCTTTGACGCCCGCACGTAGATCCAACCCATATTTCGCTCCCTGCTATCCCTACCACACTTTACATGCACGGATGGAGTATAGCAATGGTGGTTATATAGGGACCTGGTGATTAATTACACTAGGGACGTTCATACACCAAGGGCACAGAATCAGGGTGCGTGCCTGTATGCGTACGTGTGTGTGTGTGTGTGTGTGTGTGTGTGTGCCTGTGGGGTTGTGTATATGCGTATTCTCTGTTCATCTCTCTATGCAAGTGAGTGACAGTGCATTACAGGGGTGGTGTGGAAGAAGAATTTTAATTTGGGTCAAATCCCTCCCAGGCAATTAAGATTTGCGTACAAGGTAGCACGACTGCTAATGCCACACTCATGCACACGCACGCACGCGCACACGCATACGCACATTCATTTAAACACCCACACAGATACACACACACGTACATTCACACAGACACAAAAAGCAGACAGACAGAAAGACAGACAGAGACATGCATGCGCAGCACACACCAATACACACACACGCACGCAAACACACACACCACCGAAGCCAGCAGTCAATCCAAGCGATACCCCGAGGAGAACACCGGGGATGCACAACATCTCAACATGAGTTGTGTGTGTGTGCGTCTCTGTTTGTGTGTCAGTATTGACATTCACACCAGGCCACGGTGCCTATGGTGTTAGCCACAGCTCAGACTGGGCTCCTCATGGAAAATATCCAATACAATGTGGCCCCACAGAGGCTCAACAAACACATGCGCAGGTAAACGTGTGCACACAAAGATACACACAGACGCACATGCACATACATACACAGAAATACACACACATGCACACAAACATATGAACACACCCTTAGAACCACGCACACGTACACACACAGACACACAAACATAAACATGCACACAAACGTGTAAACACACTCATACAAACACACACACACACAAACAAAATGGAAGCATAGATCATGGCTTTAAGTATGATTTTGTGTGCATGGATGAATGTGTAGTTATAAACTGGGATTTGCGTACATATATGACTAGATGTGATTTCGGTTTTGGCAAGAAAGCCCATCATGGAACGCACTTGGACCATCCCCATTCTATGAAGCTGTTTGAGTGAGGCGGTGAGGAAGTGTGTTAGCTCAGAGTCATCCAGTGATCAACTGGGTAAATACTCAATTTGTTCTAACTGCCAGAACACAGTTCTGTTCAATGTCTGTTTGAACTTCCACTAAGTGGCTTACATGGGACTTGTCATAGGGTGCCAAATTGCATTCCGAAAAGAAAATATTGAAACGAATGCCTGCGTGTGTGCGTGTGTGCGTGCATGTGTGTGCTGTGTATTATTCTGTGTTCTACACAAAAGTTTCCTTCGCAGTTTGGCTGTGTCTCAAATAAATGTATTTTTTCTAAATGACGAGAGAGAGAGAGAGAGAGAGAGAGAGAGAGAGAGAGAGAGAGAGAGAGACTAGTTGAACCTACACATGGGTGTTTGTTTACTAGGGAGCAGATTTCCACCATTATCTTCAGTCCTCAATCATACAGATGATTATCATCTTTCAGAAGACTTGGGGAAAAACAATTTTTTTTTTCTGATTACGTTCGTTATTTATCTTCAACTAATTGTCGCCCAAACTAGTACATTCTGCAGATTTAGTCATTAGCTATAACGAGCTCCAACCATCATCTCCACCACACACAGTCTGGTGAAGCTGTATCTGTGTTTTGGTGGAGTTGGTTCCCACTATGTGCCATGATAACACGGCTCCACTGGTAGAAGGAGTCATTTGGTCTTCCCCCCGGCTCAGAGCTGGCAGGGGGCATGCATGAGTGCTTAGACAGACACCCTGACCCGCCTCTATATTTGGGCTGTCAGAACGTGTGTGTGTATGTATAATGAATGGCTTTTTTTATGCGTTTCGATTTGTGTGTGTTTGTGTACCAATGTTTGTTTGTGTGTGTGTGTGTGTGTTTGTGTGTGTGTGTGTGTTTATGTACCTATGTTTGTGTGTATTTGTGGGTGTGTGTTGTGGCGTTTGTGTTTGTGTACCAATGTTTATGTTTCATGTGTGTGTGTGTGTCGTGGTTAATTTGTATGCGTGTGGGTGTGTGTGTGTGTGTGTCAAGGTTTGCCCCTGTGTGTGTGTGTGTGTGTGTGTGTGTGTGTGTGTGTGTGTGTGTGTGTGTGTGTGTGTGTGTGTGTGTGTGTGTGTGTGTGTGTGTGTGTGTGTGTGTGTGTGTGTGTGTGTGTGTTTCAAGCAAATCTCTACTTTCAATTATGGGTTTTCTAACTTCTCAGCAGGAGGCTTTGTAGTGATTAGACACAGATTTCAAGGGTTCCTTGTCTGCCGTTATTCTGACAGTTCTGCAGCAGGTTACACACACACACACACACACACACACGCACACACGCACACGCACACACGCAGGGCAGCCATTCTGACATGGATGCAGTGGTTCTGATTGTGAAAGAATGCGAGATCCAAAAGAGAATCAGTATGAGTGCAAACACGTGATTGAACGGGTGCGTGGTTATCCGAAGGTTTTTACATGAATATATTTGCAAATACTCAACTGATTCTTGGCATTGCCTATTCACATGAATCAGATTTATTCGTATTGTTGGATGAATTGAAAACGTTTGTTTTTCTCGTTTATAGTGAATAATTACTTGAATCATTTTCTATTCTATTCCTTCTATCTGCCTTTGTGTCCCTCTGTCCACCACCTTCACCAGGCTGTTAGCTTTGGGAATGTGGACGACCTTGTTTGTGTTTGGGACAGATCACCTTTTTGTAGTCTTCGGTGATTGCTTTGGTCTGTTTTTTTTGTACTCTTTCGACTTTTATTTCATTTCGCTCTCTCCTTCCCACACAGACAAACAGACACGGACACACACACACAAACACACATCCAAACGAACACACAAACACACACACAGACGCAAACACACCACACACATGCACACACACACCCACCCACACACACACACACACACACACACACACACACACACACACACACACACACAGACGAACACAAACACACCCACACACACACACACACACACACACACACACACACACACACACACACACTCACAAACCCACCATGTCTTACCTTACCTTAGAGGTTATCATGATTCAATTCGTGTCTCAAACCAACAAAAAACATTGTGGTATTTTTTTCTCCGACTCGATGTCCCGCGAAGCAAACACACGCTGAAATCCCCATTTTTGGCTAAAACGCCCGGCAGTCTAACGCCAGAGAGATAAGCCACAGACGTGCAGCGCGATGAAACCAAAGCTGGATGTATGGCCGCCATTACTCTGAGCCCTGCCACCATAACCTTTTTCATACATCTCGTCGCTAAACCTATTTCCTGTGGTTCCCGGCGTTCGCCTCGAGTTGCGAGATGTAACTAATGGATACAGGACTAGATATCCGCTGCCTGGATACACATACAGGCGCATACACAGGCACACACACACACACACACACACACACACACACACACACACACACACACACACACACACACACACACACACACACACACACACACACACCGACACACACAAACACAAATACACAAAAACACACACAAAAACACAGGCACATGAACACAAACTATAGTGCATACTTGCTCAAATACACACACAGACACACACACACACACACACACACACACACACACACACACACACACACACACACACACACACACACACACACACACACACACACACACACACACACACACACACACACACACACACAAGGCTATCTGTCTTTCATGCTTGCAATGAAAGATCCGTCCTCCAGTGTGAAACGCTGCCAAATTGTTATCATTGTGGCCAACAGGTGGCAGTGGAGATCTGCATTTCGGTGAGCAGGGAGCTGTCCGTGGTGCTGAACGCCAAATCGTTCACTGGGACCGTTGTAAAAGGATAGGAGGAGAGCAGGGGAGTAGGAGAGGAGTGGAGAAGATAGGGGGGGGACAGGGAAGGATGGGGGAGAGGGGATGAGAGGGCAGGAGAGGAGAGGGGGCCGAGGGGAGGAGACGAGAGGGGCAGAGTAGAGGAAGTGAGTGAAGATGGCGAGCTTGGAAACAGTTGGGAAGGAAAGGGACAGAGGACGAAGCGAAACACAGGGACTCGGAGATGAACAGGGGTATCTGATAAAGAGACCGGTGAATAGACGGTAAAACTAAAAGCTGAGGAACGTAGCAAAACAGCTGTGGGCCAGGGAGAGCAGATAGAGGCCAAGGCAGGGAAATGGGGAGTATGTCATGGTTACTAATCAAGTAAACATAAGCAAGGTTACAATACATTTCCCCCTTGGAAAATAAAGCATCACACAAGCGCACACACACAATGCACACACACAATGCACACACACTTACGCACACATGAACACACACACATGGGCTCGCTGACACCAACACGCACACACACACACACACACACACACACACACACACACACACACACACACACACACACACACACACACACACACACACACACACACACACACAGAGTCACACACACTGATTAAAGAGAGAGGGCGTGGGTGATGAGGAGTTGATTGTGAACACGTGGATATGGGGAGATGTGAGTGAAATAAGCAGCGAGTTAATCACAAGCAGGACAAATGGGTGAAAAGAATAATTGTGTCCGTGCGAGGATTGCGTCAGCGGCAAATCGTGCGACGGAACGCACAAGCACGCACACACACAAGTCCGTGCACGGGCACAGAGAGAACGACGGCCGGTTCTTCAAATCCCTTCAACACAAAATGTCCCATTAATGAAGTGTTATAGAAAACAGAAAATCCATTTGTTGGTGTCAAATGATGCAGTAATGTGACTGCAACAAATGAAACGGTGAAACGCGAGCCAGAAAGCCGGGTTGCCACTGATCATCAGTGACACAGAAGCCCTGAAGCTACAGACAGGGAATAGAAGCTATTCCTACAAACCTAACTAGCGTTGGATAAAAAAACTAGCAGGCCTCGTCATTTCATCTAATCTCCGTGACAGACACCAGGTAGCGATTGGCACAGGCTGACATCATATCTGGGTGCCGGTTGACACCGAGACACGTCCGTGGCCCGTAATGCGCTGATGGTGTGGTTTAAACTGAGCCTGTTATGTCTCGTTATTCTGGGAGGTGGAGGAGAAGGAACTGGAGTGGAGGGGGGTGGAGGCGGAGGGCTGAGGCGGAGGGTGGACTCACTGTGATTCATTTGTGTTTCTCTGGCTTGTCTGTGTGCACCTGCTCTCTCTCTCTCGCTCTCTCTCTCTCTCTCTCTCTCTCGCGCTCGCTCTCTCGCTCTCGCTCTCTCTCTCTCTCTCTCTCTCTCTCTCTCTCTCTCTCTCGCGCTCTCGCTCTCGCTCTCGCTCTCGCTCTCTCTCTCTCTCTCTCGCACTCAATCTCCTCTATTTCCCCCTCTCTCTTTCTCTATTCATCCTCTCTCTCTCTCTCTCTTTCCTCTCTCTCCTTGCACAATACTTCTTCACCCCATTTGATATATTCTTCATCGAGATGTTATGTTGCGCTGTTTTAAATATGCAGGCTTGTATTTATATGTGTGATATGCTTTTGTTGATAGGGTTTCTTGAAATAGCTGTAGAAGTAACAAAACAAACAGGAAGCAGGAAGGAAACAGTTAAGTGTACAATTGGTGGAAACCATTTTGGTTTTAGACTGAGTTGCAGTTGCTGTGTAAGAATGATTTCATTTTCTGGAAAGGTTTTCTCATTTGATAAATACACAATTAAAATACCAAAACTTCTGTGAGGCATTGTTGATATGGTAGAAACATACCACAAGTTGAAGGTCAATTCCAGTCCCCAGATGGCAGGGTGATGATTTTTGTTTGATTAGGTTTTCAGCCACCAGAACAACTCTCTCGCTCTGTGCTTATTTACTCGCTGAATTTATTAAGTCATTCTTTTGGAGATATTTATATCCCTTCTTTAAATCCCCTACCTTACCGACTGAACTCTGATACATACACGCACACACACGCACGCACGCACACACACACACACGCAGCTACACACAAACATGGGTGCACAAACACACGTACACACACACACACACACACACACACACATACACACACACAAGCACACACACACACACACGCCCGCACACATTCAAACACACACACGCCACATAGACATACACAAAAACACAGCCACACACACACACACACAAACACACACATTCCACATAGAGACACACACACACACACACACACACACACACACACACACACACACACACACACACACACACACACACACACACACACACACACGCATACACACACACTCACACACACCTCATTATGCATGATGAACCACCTCTCCACCTGAGAGATCAATGCTTCAGTGTGGCTGAGATGGCCAGGCCTCTTCTTTACTGTGACCATGAGAACACACTGAGGGTATACACACCAGGCAGTGAGTCTGTAAACAACCTCACCACACAGCTACCAATTCACAAGAGCAGGAGAGAGTCACAGAGGATTGCTGCTCGACTCCAAATACAGATGTATTGTAAGATAGAGAGACATGCCTATCAAAACAGATACACACAAACACACACACACAAACACACACAAACACACAGATATGCACCAGGAAACTTCCAAACTGTTCTTTTTAAACACTCAAGTGTTTTCTCAGCGGCGCATGAAGCATTTATCAGTCTCACTTTCAGGTGGAATCAAAAGACTGCTTGGCACCTGCCCAGCTGGTCTGCTCGTCTCTGTCTGACTGAGCTGTTGTGCGTGGAAAATATATGTGTTGAGGTAAGTGCTCTTGTTTGTCGAGTGAAGAATAGGAATGGGATACGGTCCCTGTTTTGGGGGCAGAACGAGCGGCTGTCAGAAAATACACTTTTTCAAACGGGTTGCTTGGATTACAACTAAATCAGATTCCTACGTGAAAGATGCGCCTTTTATGGGTTTCTATTTTTGTTGAATAATAATAACGTGGCTCAGGCCTGTAAAATGTTTTAAGTTTCCAAGACTTTGTAGAATGAGCCGCGGTAACGTCCGCGGCTTAGCGATGCTTGATTTAGCAAGGGCTCATGGGCTAATTGGATAAAGTTAATATAAGCATAGAATTAGCATTTCATGTCGAAGAGTTTTCGCCGTTCGATCAAAAGGCAGCGTTCCCCAGCGCTTCCTCCTATTCCCGGTCCTGCTCCGTCGGGAGAGGTCTCCGTCGTATATTTAGGCGTTGCTCCATCAGGAGACAACATAATCAGGGAAACACTGGATAACGGTGGGTGGCAACTGGCTCTATAGGTACAGTGGGTTGGCACGTAACCGGAAGGTTGCTCGTTCGATCCCCGGTTCCTCCTGGGTGATTGTCGAGGTGTCCCTGAGCAAGACACCTCACCCTGACTGCTCCTTGTCAAGCTGGCTGTCGCCTTGTGTGGTTGACACCGCCGTCGGTGTGTGAATGGGAGCAAGAATGTTTGAATGTGAGGCAATATTGGAAAGCGCTTCGAGCGGCCACTGGTTAGCAAAGCGCAGTATAAATGCGGTTCATTTACAATTCAACACGTGAACTCAATGGACGCTTGTTAAATGCATGTTTTAGACACAGATGCCACCCACTCACTCTGATGAGTGGAGAGCGAAGAGAGTACATTGTTCACCTGACCTTCAGTTGGCGGTCAACAACAACCCCAACAACTTATTTCGACATGTATGTATTTTTAACCGGTAAAGTAATTTTACATACGTAAAAAACACTCATATTATTACTCACAGTGTTTACCATAAGACGCAATCAATCAGACGCCCCTGTGAGTTCCCAACGGGTTCAGGGAGAACCCAAGGAGTGCGTGATGAGGCCCTGGAGGCGTGCCGGGTGAATGAGTCCATCCACGGCAGACACGAGACACAACATGTCGCCGTGGAAGCGTGCGTGCGTGTGGCACACGGCGTCGTCATGTTTTTGAAATGCACGACGGCGAAGCGAGCCTCGGATCTGGCTCGCTCGCTCGCGCGGCTCCGCCGTGACAGACACACATCTGAGCCCCGCTTTTGTGCATCTGTTTGTGCATTTGTTGCTCACGGCAACTGTCAATCACCCCGCCGTCGGTTTTCTTGACTAAGCCGGGAGGGCGGCGGGGCCCGTTTGATTCTCGTGGCAGAGAGTGCGCTGCAGCTGTAGGATCACCATCACAAGACACGTCTGAGAGGAGCGGAGAGAGTAGGCAACCCCCCCCCCCCCCCTACCTCCACCCACCTGTCCCCCCCACCCACCCCTTCCTCCACCCGTCGTTTCCAGCCCTCCTCCATATGCCAGGCCCTCCTGGAAGCCCGTGATGGCGTTCAGCATGTAAAGGTTCATGAACACATCGTGGCCGTTGAAACACAGCTGGTTGAGTGTGAACACATGGGAACGGTTTTCCTATCACTCAGGAAGGAGACACAGCCGTGAAGGAAGAGATGAGAGGAAGACAACAACAGCCTGACTAGACCTACAACATGAGGAACAATGAAGACAGTGAACAGGAAGGCCCAGAGGGCGCACAGGGGCTGTGTGTGTGTGTGTGTGTGTGTGTTTGTGTGTACGCGTGTGTGTTTGTGTGCGTGTCTTGGCATGAGCAGGAGTGCACTTAATGAATACAAGTGTGTGTGTGTGTGTGTGTGTGTGTGTGTGTGTGTGTGTGTGTTTGTGTTTGCGTGTGAGAGGTTTTGCAGGAATGGGAGTTTAATACATGCATACAACTGTGTATCTCTGTATGTGTGTTTGTGTGTGTGCCTGTTTGTGTGTGAATTGGTGTTTTTGTGTGTGTGTGTTTTTTGTGAGTGTCTTCGCATGAGTAGGAGTGTAGTACATGCATACAAGTGTGTGTCTGAGTGAGTGTGTGTGTGTCGGTGTGTGTGGAGGTCCTGAACAAGCCGCATGCAGCTGGATGAAAAGTGCTTAGTGTGCACAGGGAGAGGGTGCATTAGCCTGGCCTGCTAACCTTGGAGTGCTGGTAATTGGCACTTAGCATTAAATGCCCATCTCCCAGTGGGATAATAAGACTCTGGTTGGAGAGAGAGAGAGAGAGAGAGAGAGAGAGAGGGAGAGGTTAGAAGGATGCCAGTTGTAGAGGAAAGTCTGAAGAAAAAATCTTCTTTGCCTCTTTTGGCGTAAGATAAGATTCACTTCAATGACAATCCCATTGGCCGGCAATTGTCTATGTGACACTATGTTGTATGTTGCATGACGTATGCTTTTTAAACCGGCGGTCTGCTTACCGACATATCTCTTTTCATTCACTCCCACCTGTAACATATCATGTTTGCAGAGTAAAAATGCTCCTCCCGTCGAGCATTCATTGCACTCTCCGTCCACGTGTAAGTGTTATTTGGCATGACGAAGCTACTTCCTGAATGGCTCTGCGGTCAGTTTCTTTGTGTTAATAAAACCGCCGAAACACGAGAAGCCCCCGGTCCCTTCGGTCCCGGCCTCTGTCCCTCATCACAGCAGGCGAGGCCGTCGTTAAACTACTGGGATTTGGGGAAATGATTTAAAGCATTTTGCCAGGGAAGTGGATTGAGGTTGGGGACCGTCCAAGGGAAAGTTGGAAGGGCGAATGCACAAACTCACACACACACACAGACACACACACACACACACACACACACACACACACACACACACACACACACACACACACACACACACACACACACACACACACACACACACACACACACACACACACACACATAAACACTCATATGCAAACACACACACACAAGCACTCTTATGCTAAAACATACACCCACACTCAAATACGCACACATGCAGATACACATACACACAGACACACACACACACACACAACGTAATCTTTAACAGTGACCACTGAGAATAGTGCAAGAAAGAAATGGAGCAGCAATTCCTCTGAGTGCCTCAAAATTGAGGCAGTGATCTAAAGATTGCTTCATTGGGGCTTCTTAGCAGCTGGTCATTCAGGACCCTGGTAACAGAGTGTAGTGGGTGCAGTGTGCCCACCTGGAGCAGCCAATGTCCACTCAAAGCAAGCCAAGGCCACTGGAGACGCCCTGACTAGCTCCTAGCCACCTAATCACGAAGCGTTGTCAGAATACGGCCCTCTGCGTTAAACAATCAAATGACTGGGAAGAAAACCAACAGAAAAACCTGGATAGGTTCAATGTCTGGAGGATATTTGTATAAATATGTGATGATATTGTGACATTAATCTAGCAGAATGTCGGGGGGGGGGTTGGGGGGGGGCTGAATCCTATGTTCCTGTTTGGTTAAAGGAGAGATCCAACCGCAGATAAACTCATTTGTGTGGATGAAGCTTTCAGAAGGTGATTTTAATTTAAGTGTGTTTCTACAGTCGGCGGTCTACACAGTGTTGATGTGAACGTTTTACTGTCTATAATTGCTGGCCGAGTCTGTGGAAGCCGTTAACAGCCAATTATGCGCTAACAGATCCCGCCTCCAGACACCTGATTGGTTGAAACGTAAACGCAATGTTGAAATGAAGTGAAATGAAATGAAGCAAAGTTTTGAGCGACTCTGAGTCTACAAAGACGGTGACTGATGTGAGGACAACGTTTGACCTGAGGACGAATTAAATTCAGGTGGTTTGCAATTACCTGTTCAACCTAAGCCCATTATAAGGTAAGGTAGATCCCTTTATTGGTCAACACTCCTTCATCTCCACCCTCTTCTTCCTCACGACTGGGTTGAACCTTTATAGTTACTTACAGATAATATGTATAGGAAATAATGTGCCTTTAGGCTTTAGGTAATATGTATGTTACCCTGATTTAAAAAACAAACATATTTTAAGGCAAGGCAACTTTATTTATATATTCTGTTCATTGGATTATTTAACAGTGTTGTTGGTTAATTCTTTCTCGGCCGTGAACAAAGTCAGATGTTAAAATACCACACATATCTTGAACACGTGTGCTTTAACATCGTTAACACACGAACTCAATGGACACATGTAGAATTCAGTCGGTAGACTTGGATGCCGTCCACTCACTACGATGAGTGGAGAGCAAAGTGTGTTCAGAGTTTATTCAAGAGTACGCGGTTCACCGTTCATCAGTTCACTGTTGCCAACGACCCCTAAGTCATGGAGTGCAAATCGTATTTTTAAAACTTTAAAAATATCATATTTCACATGTATCTATTTTTAAGCATAACTCATTTTACATTTGACGTAAAAATGCTCACAATATATAAATCATAGTGTTTATTGAAAATATGTTGTGTTTTTTTCTGGAGGATTCCATGAGTTTGGTATAATGAATGAACTACTGTATATGTTAGCTTGAATTGGTGGCGGTAGATATTATTAGTGCCAGCAGATATACACACACAAGATTTATGATGCATGACCTATTTTGGGAGGGGGGGAGAAATCGAGCAAAGGACCATTCAGCAAAGACCCCACGTTAAGCGGTGCATTTGAAACATAAACGAGCAACAGAATGGATCGATTAACGGAAGTCATTGGCTTGTACGGTGAAAAATTGAATACATTTCCAGGAATCCCGAATTTAAAAGGTCTATGTTCTTGACTTCATTCATACTGTGTTAAACTTTTCTAACGAAAATGTTCAAGGCTTTGAATAGTTTGAATGTTTGGTAACACACCAATGTAACCAAAGAGCACCAAATTTGTTGTGAAATCATCCAAATCTGTTTCTTGCATTGCTAATTGATAAAAAATAATTATTTAATTTATGGGTATTAATAAAAGGAGAAGAATCAAGCAACTCAAAGATAGTGCTCTGAAGAATGTTTAAAACCCATCCTTCGAAGAGATCTGTCACTTTTTCCTCAAACAATGTGTGAACTGCATTACCATGAATGTAAATGTCCAGTGACAGTTAAAAGTCCTGGAGACATGAATCGCTGATGAATCACAGAGAACCCAGAGGCACAGATCACACATGAGCTTGATACGTCTCTACAGGCAAAGGCTGAGGTTGCACAGGTGAAGGAGAGAGTAAATTATGTCCCAATAAATAAGGAGGTAAAAAGAGAAAGAAAAATGCTTCATATAAATAATCATGGAAATAGAGAACAATGTTGCTGGAGCCTGTTTTACAGTCGCTGGGGTCAGATTTAGGCAGGGTCCGCGTTTCGGTTGAGGACCATTGGGCTGAGTCATTTCTCGGTCTTGAAGGAAGTTAATTTGCGCACCGGTCTAAATATCATTGATATTGTTCAATTTAACCATCTTCAACGTATCCTGAGCAGATCTACTAGCTAGCTACCAAACTTACGTAAAAGTAACCATCGCAAAGTTATATCACTAGACCTATAACCATTTTATACTTCACCATCTGAATCCAGCCGGAACGAAGTGCCTGATTCCCTGCAACGTTTTTCTGGGGTGAGTTTACGAGGGAATAATACAAGTTTAAATACAAAGTACTATAAAATTATGAATTATATATTTAATATATTATACTATAAATAAACCCGCAACTCAAATGCAATTTCCTCCACCTTCAAAACCTTCCATCGTCAATGTCGCTTTCCACAACTTGGAAGATGAAAGTTTTTCCTGAAAAGAGGAAAGTAAAAAATAGAAAAAATAAAATGATTCCCACCAGATTCTTCCAATGTCAAGACGGTTGTTGTATGCAAAGAGAACAAGGTCAGGGGAAGCCGTGAGGACCCATTTTAATCAGAGAACTGACGTGGAATCCAGAACTGAACAATGACGTTGAATGCAGTTCAATTCACAAATCAGACTTTAGATTACTAACCTTAAAATGTAATTGCAGACAAGCTAAAATATTGGTCAACAGCGTGTTTCATTTTCTTAAGCTTCGCCTTCGTTCAGCTCAATCGTGTTCCAGGAAGTGGAGATATTGGCTGTAAAAAGCAAACACAAACTCAGGCAGCAATACTAAACAGTAAGAATGTGTCTGGAAAGGCTACAAATCCATGCTGTGTAGACTGGCCACTGTAGAAATACATTTAATAAGATCCCATTCTGCTTGCGCCAATCATTTTCTCTTCGGTAGAACATCTCTGTGTCGAAACATGAAACAGGAAACGAGGCATGAATCTGCCTCTTCATTTCTTGGTGTCCGGCCCAGGCTCTCTGCCACCTCACCAGAAGTTCTGCTCGGACGAAGTAGGACTGCCGGATCCAACATTAACAGACCCGACAATCATATTCCAGCCAGGACAGCTCTCAACAAAGCACGCTTTTATCTTTGCAAATATCCAGACACAATCGCATTTCTTTAACAATTACTTTATCTTCATCTCCTTCATCTCCGAAGCAACAATCCCACAAAAGTACTTCCATGAACATAAACATGTGGCTCTATACAAGAAGAGCCCAGGTGTTTGTCAGTAGAAGCGCCGTAGATGGTGAAGCTTGTTAGGGTGTTTAACACGGTGATCGGGGCCCTTGGTTGCCTGTCCTCCACACGGTCCACTCCAAGGTTAGTGATTTCCACATCTGGACATTTAATTGCTTCTTATTCGTTGGCTGACAAAAAGCCTTGAGGTAAGATAGCCAGTGCCACCGCTGCCGCTAGACCAGACCGGATGCATCGCTAGCAGGGATTGTGTCGTGGGATTCTCTGGCACAGCATGGAGTACTGGAGGCTGCTGGAGAAGTGGCGTTTTCTGCTGGAAATTGCATTGCTCATCCATCTATAATGTGTGACCCTAGCATTAGTCGCATTGCATTCTGGGGCTGGAATGAAAACAAAATGCAAGCAGCAAACACAATTGTTTTGAGCTGTTTTTCTTCAGTGTGTTGTTCTGTTTGTGCGATTGCTGTCATGCACGATAATCAAGGACACAAATCATCACAAACGTAGAAATGTTGTTTTTCTTTTTAAGATAGGATTGCCTATGCATTTCTTGAGTAGGTTTTCATTCATGCAATTACTCACGATACAATTGAGCTTTAATCTATCAAGACTTTATTTTTAATTTGTCTACTGTTGGCAGATGAGTAAACCCGGTATTATAAAACCAATCGCTAGATCTGTTTATGAGAGATTTGACAAACATACAATAACAAGAAAACAATTGTGTTTAAAGTTTATCTCAGCCTTGACTGACAAACAAGATTTGTGTAATTCCTGACGATCCAAAGTCTGTAAACAAGGCTGATACCAAGCATCTCCATCTAATGGACGTTCACATTCTAAAAGAAATGCAAATATTCACTCACAATTATGGTATTCCTTGTTACAGAATACACGTGTGCACCGTGGTTGTGCACACACACACACACACACACACATGCACACATAAACGCACACTCTCTTACTCTAGGGACCTCATTAAGAACAGATGAATAGGAAGGGACACACATCTATAATGAACATGGGAAATATTCCTCATATTCAAGAACAAACATATTTATCTTCAAATCAGAGAAAATGTATTGCGGTAAAAATAAATTGTATATCTAGATGTCTCTCATTAGAATTATAGAGGGGGTCAGAAAGAGACTGAGGTTTTTAGCAATGTCAGCAAATATAACATCATATGTATATCATACTTGAGTAAAATAATAAAAGTATGTATTCAACCATATATATTTTTTATATTATATTCGCATTAGTTTTTTAAGCTATTTGTATAGTTTTCTGTTTTGCTATTTATTCTTCAGTGCATATTCATTGTATACAATTAGTATATAATATCTATATCATACTTGAGTAAAATAACATTATCATATATGCAACTATTTTTTTTTTACATATTTGCATCCATTTCTTAAGCTATTTGTATCGCATCGTTTTCTGTTGTTTCACTATTCATTCTTCAGTGCATACTCAAACCAACAAAAAAACAACAACAACCAAAAACCTTTCATGTTATTTTTTCAGCTTGTGGATTCTATGCGTTTGTTTGCCTTTATCTGTCGGCCATCCCTCTCAGCTATACCTGTACCTCCCCAGAGGAGAGACAATAACACAGATCCAACATAGAAATCCTCCTATACCAAACATCCCCACGAATGGATCTGAATCTCCCTCAGTGTGGACCTATGAAAGGCCACTGTAGTCTTCTCAACAGGCCCACTCCTTTTCCTCAATCCCCTAGTTCCATTCTTTGAACTCAATCATACCACTTCTTATTTTATGAAATCATAAAAAAAAGAATGGCGACGCATATGTTGATTTTGTCATTTCATATTCAGCCCTCTCGCGTCGTCTGATTCAACTTGTTTCTCTATAGAGGAACATGAAACAAACCCGGGCACCAAAGTATTACAATCTTAGGGGATTCGGCGTGTCGTGATTTATGTATGCATTATGTATGCCGCAGCTGTGAGCTGTTCCTGGAATCACTTTTATTTTATCTCGCCGTATTTGCATCATGTTGATGAACAGGTTATGGATTATTTTGATTGTTATCACACGTTATCAAAGTGGTCGTGTCAAGTGAAGATTGGTTTCCCCTGAGGGCTTTTACTTTGACACAGCAGTCCCAGGCGAGCAGACATATATGTGAGGGCTCCCTCCCATGAACAGAGAGAGAAGAAACACACCATGTGAGATGTGACATACATCATGCATGACGTCCTCCAATGCAGTCACAATGGGCTGATAATAACACAGTTCAACCCTTATGTTGACCATCTCCTCACCCTGTCCATTTTATGTAACAAAAGGAGATTATAGGTGATGAAATGGATGTTTTTATCTTAGCAGTCCCTTTACTGGCTTGGCTCTCAGAAGAGGACTGGCTTGCTTTGGTCAAACAACCTCGTAGCATTTGTGTTTTTAAGAACGACACAGGAGTTTCATTTTCTTCATGTACATGCGTAGATATAGTTCAAATAAGCATCGTTGAGAGGGAAATTAATCTTTTGGATATCTGATGGAATGTTAGGACACAGAATTGGTGTCAGACTCAGCAGAGGGGGGGAGGGGGGGGTGGTGAAACAGCAGAAAGAAATTGAAATGACACGTTACCTAAGAACCGTTCAAAAAAACAAAGCAAATATTTTGCATCCACTGTTTAAAATACAGGAAGTAAACAAAAGGAAGGGATAGCTCCGGGGAAGACACGGCCAAAATAATAACCAAAGGACCAGCTGTCTTAAACAAAGCCTGCAGTCTGTGCTTAAACCAAAATGCACCTCTCCACTACCTATCTCGTCAAACACAGGAGGAAAACAAATGAGCAAAAACAAAAACAGATGTAACAGAAACACACAAATGTCTAGTCTCTGCAACAAGTTCCTAGACGCAAACAACCAGCACTCTGAACAAAGAAACCGACCATGAGCTAGCAAGAGAGCCATACTCTGGTGCTGGCACACTTATAGCATGGTGGGCCTGATTACTGGGCAGCTTCAGGTAAGGAGCCCCTATAGAAAGTTATCCTTAGTTTCACAGCCACGGCAGTCAGTGGCTGTAATGTCAGATGTTCATTAGAAATGGAAAGCGGTGCACGATCAATGACTTCAAAAGCAACATGTCAGTTTTATGGGAAACCCTTTTGCCTGGCATTGCATGCTGGGAAAACCACTTGGGACTCACATCTTTACCTAGGAACAGGAAGAATGTATTGTCAGAAACAATTGGCATTGTTATTCATAGACATTACTAAGAAATCAAATACCTCAATATGTAGTTAAACTAATGAGTTGCAGTCCTGTTTGAAGATGTGTGCAAGAGGATGGGAAACCACAGTGAAAGTTTACCAATGGGAAGATAAACCCAAGTAGTCAGAAAGAGAGATAGAGAGTGAGAGTGAGGGAGAGAGACGTGACATAATCCTAAGCGAAATTGGATGCTCTGTGATATCTTGTATTTTTTTCCCCCTTTTTTAGCTTCAGAGACGCAATCAATAGCTATCACCGAGAGCGAGGGAGGAGGGAGCGTGCGTCGGCACACTCACACGTGGAAACGCACTCTCCTCGCACGGAGCACAGAAACTGGTAGGAAGTTGAAAGCAGCGATAGAAGCTTTCAGATGCCTTTCTGCCTGTCCTCTTCTGGGATTTCAATCTTTTCTGTTGCTATTCCCTTTTCCGTGTCAGAGCGAGTGAGCCAGCGTCTGTTAAATGTTCGGTTTAATTTGAGTCCTCTCTTGATAAAGGTTTAGGAGATGAAAGAAGAGAAAGGCTGACAAGGATGTGTCAATATTGGTAATTTATTCTTTTTTCTTATGGGTACACAATTTTCTTTCCATGCAGTCGACTGCAATGGTGAAGGCTCACCGCATAAAAGCATGGCAAACGGATGATTAGTCATCAGCAATTACTTTGTACAGATTTCTTAGCGAGATCCTGTGATGATCCCCACGCACACACCCAAGCACACACACACACACACACGCACATACACACACACACACACACACACACACACACACACACACACACACACACACACACACACACACACACACACACACACACACACACACACACACACACACACACACACACACACAAACACATGCACAATAAGCCCACCAATCATTGTTAACCCTTCTACATCACAACAAAGCGCCTTCTGAGAACATTACCATAAACATCAAGATCACGTAAGATTAGTCAAAATCACATCCAAAAACCGTGAATCCGGAAAAAGACTTGGGTTCACATCTGACACACAGACAGACACGGGCCAACTATCTGCTCGAGACAGACGGACTGACAGACAGACAACAGAGAGCAACTTCCCAGCAAGCAACGAGCAAGAGCAAACAAGAGAAACACACACACACACACACACACACACACACACACACACACACACACACACACACACACACACAAGCTATCACAGAAGTCCTCCTTGCCCTAATCCAACATCTCATTGAATCAATCCAGCTCTGATTCCTATCTCACGGGCTGGCTTTGATGTGCCTGCTCTCTTTCCCTCTCCGTCCCCCTTTCTCACTCTCTGATCTCCCTCTGTCTCTGTCTCTCACTCCCTTTTCCTCTGTGAACCCACCCAGACTAATTGATGTGATTGCCATTAGAGGTGCCATGGCATGTCCGCGATACAATAGCAGGGTTTGGGTGTCTGTACTCTTTGTGTTGAAAGGGTTGATGCTCTGTGCCTTTGGGGGGGGGGGTCTGCCATGGGCTGCTCTCGGTGACACTGACAGTCTGATTTCATAGCTCATTTACGCCGTCATCGCCCGATGGTACGGCTACGCTACATCAAAAGCACAAGGGACAAAAAGCAAGAGAACCGGAAGGGTCTTTTGATCAGAGGCAAACACGCTTTCACGTTATCCCCCAATTTCCAACCAATTAGGACGGCCGGCTTCAGAAGAGGCTACCTTAAAGCCCAGGAAAAATTGATGCCTGTTTTTTCTGTGTCTGTGTGTACCTGTGTATTTCTCCGTAATTGCATGTGTTAATCGAGGGATATTTGTTTGCGCCTGAAACCAAAATAGAGACACGTTATTTGTTGTCGAATTGATTGAAGTTTCCGAGTTTTGGTGTGTATCTCACAAAACATGTGGCGAGACGGAAACTGAACGTGCTAAATCCACAATACGGTACCTTCAAAAACACAACTAAATATTTAAACGTACTAATCACGGCTTCGATGTTGCTCAAAATTAGCGTCTGTTTCGTATTTACTTCAAGAGGTAGGTATTATCTTTGATAAACGTATTTTACTTGCAGCCGTTCCCCTCAGGCCGACCATTGCCTGAGTCAGTGAAATGCTGCATGGGCTTTTAAGTGGAGCAAAGGTGGATCGAAGGTCAGCTGGCGTCTCGACGGAAACAGTTGACCCCCCGGGCTCCACCAGCTCTTCTTTTTCGAAGAAGAGCTGGTGGACTTCCCGCCCGTCGACTCGACGGGCGGGAAGGTTGAAGGTGCTGGAAGGTTCTCCATGGAAGGTTCTTCATCCAAGGCAGTCCTTTGAAGGCACTCCATCGAAGGCGCTTCATCCAAGAAGCTTCATCCAAGGAGCTCCATCCAAGGAACTCTGTCGAAGGTGCTAAAAGGCACTCCGTCCAAGGTGCTGGAAGGTTCTCCATCCAAAGAGCTCCTTCCAAGAAGATTCTTCCAAGGAGCTCCATCCAAGGAGATTCATCCAAGGTTCTTCATCCAAGAAGCTCCATCCAAGAAGCTCCATCCAAGGAGCTTAATCCAAGGTTCTTCATCCAAGAAGCTCCATCCAAGAAGCTCCATCCAAGGAGCTTCATCCAAGGTTCTTCATCCAAGAAGCTCCATCCAAGAAGCTCCATCCAAGGAACTTCATCCAAGGAGCTTCATCATCCAAGGCGCTTCATCCAAGGTACTTCTTCCAAGGAGCTGGAAGCTGCGCCATCGATGGTGCTCCATCAAAGGGGCTCCACAGCCGTGGGACAGACAGCAGAACGAGCACATCGTAGAGCTTCAATCATGCCGGCCCTTGTCTCACCGCCGCTTCACCTCATATACAATACGACGACATTGTACTTTGTTCATTGGGACATTTTCAAGGAAACTCCGAGATATGAGCGAGCTGATGTAATGGGTTGGAGAGGCCTCGTGTCGCAGGAGGGATCTCAGACGCTGCCCTCCCATGTCCTTGGTGTCTACTCCACTTGTAGAGTAGAGGTTGTTTATATTTCGTCCGATTCACTCGCAGCAATGCCGCTTTAAAGTGATACACAGCCTAGGGCGGCACGCAGAAACGTGAACGCAGATGATTACATCTGATGTTTTGTTTCTTACTGGGCTACCCCCGCGTGATATGATTCTATTCTCCAATGTGAACCAGTCTCCTGCACAAACAGAGAACAGAGGAAGAACTTCAAACAGGCGGCGGCGGCGGCGGCAGGACATTCAGCACATTTTCATATTCTTTTAGAGACAATAAACACCGCCTTTTAACTGGTGGAGTCTCCAAGGTGGAGAGACGCAGGCACATTCATCCTGGGTGAGACTTTAAAATAGACAATGGAGAGAGGGAGAAAATAAGTCCCTGTGTGTGTCTGATTGTGGGGGGGGGGGGGGGAGAGAGAGAGAGAGAGAGAGAGAGAGAGAGAGAGAGAGAGAGAGAGAGAGAGAGAGAGAGAAAGTTGGGTCGAGCAAGGGAGAGGGAGAGTTGGGCCGAGATAAAGAGAGAGAGGTGGGGATTGGGGTGGATAGAGGAAGAGAGAAAGGGGTTGAGGGAAATGGGAGATAAATACTCTTTTTATCTTTCTGAAAATAAGCATTCCTCCTGGGATATGAATTGTTTTTGGTCTATCTATCATTTTAAATATCAGTACTGTGTGTGTGTGTGTGTGTGTGTGTGTGTGTGTGTGTGTGTGTGTGTGTGTGTGTGTGTGTGTGTGTGTTTGCGCATGAGTAAATAGTGATACTAATTGAGTTTACCTAGGTATTACTCTGAAACCTGCTTAAAATGCTTTTTAATTTTAGCCATATGCTTCTTTCGCTCCTTGATGTGCAAAATAGAAAATTAAACAAAGAAAACAAAAACGATGAAAACAACAGCCTGGGTAGCCACTGCAGAACGTGTATGACAGAGTATTAGGGCCGCAGAAGGAATATTTCTACGATGATGAATATTGTCCATTGCTTTCTTAACTTGACACTCGATTAAAGTGTGTATAAGTTGCAAACTTTATTTTCTTAGACACAAAGGGTAAACCGCACGGCCATTTGAAATAGAAAAGGAACGGACAACCGCAAGGCTCAAGATGGCTACATTCATGGCCCAATTTGTGGCACAACCTTTTTGGGACCAATGACAACACATTTATTATTTTCCAAAAGTGCAAGAATGGCCTTGTTGCCGAAGCCACTCATGAAGAAGTTTGACGAGTTCATCGCCTCATGAATATCAAAGGCAGAATGAAAAGAACAGCAGCACTGCTCTGATTTACCCGAAAAATACTCCTTTAATCTACCAAATATCACAATGTTTTCTCTCGAAATATAGAAAATCTATTCAGCATTTTGATTTCAAATTCTCTCCTCTGTGGCACCGACAGGAATTGAACCCATAATTCTGCCCGGTGATTCATCACTTACTTAGAACATTACGAGCGTTTCTTGATGTTTCCTGAGTCTTGAGTGCAGTCAGGGATGGGGCGTCAGTACAACAAGAACTGACTGGTAACCGGAAGGTTGCTAGTTCGATCCCCGGCTCCTCCTATAGCTGAGTGTCGGGGTGTCCCCTGAGCAAGACACCTCACCCTGACTGCTCCCGACGAGCTGGCTGTTGCCTTGCATGGTGGACACCGCCGTCGGTGTGTGAATGTGTGCATGAATGGTTGTTAGTTCTCCCCAACTCGCATCCGCAAAGCCCACCCCTCCCTAACTCACATACCCAACCCTCTCTAACTCACATCCCCACCACCCAGTTCCCCTAACTCACATACCCAACCCTCTCTAACTCACATCCCCACCACCCAGTTCCCCTTACTCACATCCCAGTCACTCACTAGCTCACATCCCCAACGCCTATCCCTCCCTAACTCATATCCCCACCGCCAAACCCTCTCTTAATCCCATACCCGGGCCATCAGTCACCCCTCCACACATCCCCAACACACATCCCCATCCCTCACTAACTCACATCCCCATCCCTCCCGAACACACATCCCCATCCCTCACTAACTCACATCCCCATCCCTCACTAACTCACATCCCCATCCCTCCCTAACACACATCCCCATCCCTCACTAACTCACATCCCCATCCCTCACTAACTCACACCCCCACCCCTCACTAACTCACATCCCCATCCCTCACTAACTCACACCCCCACCCCTCCCTAGCTCACATCCCCATCCCACACTAACTCACACCCCCACCCCTCCCTAGCTCACATCCCCATCCCACACTAACTCACACCCCCACCACCAAACCCTCTCTAACCCACATCCCCACCACCCACCCCTCCCTAGTGAACATCCACACCCGTCACTCACTCACATCCCCTTCCCTCCGTAACTCACATCCCCATCCCTCCCAAACTCACGCTGACTCTCAGGGGATCCACGCTTTGCGCTCTGCATCAACGCCACACAAGCCCTCGGACCGCAGGTGGGGCCAAACGAAAGAAACAAATGAAAAAAGAACAGCTTGAATTTCCTTCAATCTAACATATTATATAACTATTGACAATCTATTCAGCATGCCGATTTCAAATCCTCTCCTCTGTGGCCCCGGACACTCCACGTCTCCGCCCGTAATTTCGGCCGGTGATTCATCACTGATTTGGTTCCACTCTTGATGTTTGCAGGGTACTGAGTGCAGACATGGAGGGGCGTCAGTCGGCCGAGCATGGGGCCAGGGCAAAAGGCAGCAGTCACCACCTGCTGAACCCCAGCGCCCATCCCTCCCTCACTCACATCCCCACTGCGCCACCCCTCCCTAACTCTCGCTGACTCTCAGGGGATCAACGCTTTTCGCTGCTCATCGACGCCGCCCGGGCCTTTCGGACCGCAGGGGGTGCTAACCGCGGCCGCCAAAAGGGCCTGCTCCTTATAATCGACCACTCTCACGCTGGGACCCGGCGTGTTTCAACAACACTTTCACACAACTCGCCGGTCGGTGTTCACCCAGTAGAAAAGGAGAGCGGAACGAAGGCCTTTTTGTTTTTGCGATGGCCTTGTCCTGAACTGTGTTGATGATTCATTTTAGTATACTAACTAAAGTATGGAAACCAAAGGTTTGACCTCTGGTTCGTCCTCAATGTTTGCGTGACAAACAGAAGGTAATGGGTAGCGGCTGAACTAGAACCAAAGTCGAATAGATTAGAGCGGATGTCTTCTATTTAATGTAAGGGATTGAGTGCTGCTAAAGAGGCTTGAGCTTGTTATTATCGTTCATTCATTTCTTTGTGCAATATTTCCTTTCTTTAGCAGCTTGTTTTGTTTCACCCATGTGTCATCATTCTATTTAAGTAACGCACAAGTTACACAAGTTGGGAAACATCACAACTCAAAAATGCCCCAAAATCAGGGAAAAGGTGGCCCGTCATTTCAGCATCGGCCCGGAATTTGCATTCTCCCTCGGCCCCCATCCCGAAAAAAGGACACTAATAATGACCCAACCTTTCCGTGATTTGCTGCAAAACCACGATTGTTTCCACAACCCCAACAGATGTGTCTTCCATTACAACCCAGCCGAGCGTGACGGTTCCACATTAAGTCCTGCCGTGCTCGTAGCAACAAAAAAAACACCAGGTAAACAAACCCGCTTCTCCCAGAATTACTCCACCGCCCTGAACTGGACCACGGCAGGCATCTCAATGGACTCTAATGACATTCCGTGGCCACTTCATAAACCATGACTTCTTTGATGTGCATCACCCGCTGAATTGTTTGAAGTCTGCGTGACACACCATCAAAGAGCGCCGGGGTAGCAGCGAGGCATTTGATGTCCATGCCATTGTTGCTTCAGCGCGTCCTTGACAGCGTGCAGGTGTTGTGCCGCAACACCGGTGAGGGAAGGACACGTTGGGGGAAGTGGAGTAGTAGTAGCAATAATAGTGGTAGAAGTAGTAGCAGACTGGCGGCGGGAAACATGAGGAGAGAGGGTAGGTGGCCAACAGGAGGACAAAGAGAGCGAAGGGAGACGCAGGACATGGTGTGGGGAGAGAAGAGAGGGCCATGACGGCGTTTGACGGACGCGGCGTTATCTTCACCACAAGAGGCGGCGGGGACATCAGAGGCCCCTACACCCCCTTCCCGCCTGCCCTGCCGGCCTGCTCCCCCCACGAAGGCCTGACAGAACAGCGCCGGCGGGACACAGTGGAACACGCCATAGAGGACGTGTTTGAAAGTAAATTGGCGTGAGAGAGGAACAGCGAGTGACGCGCTAGACGACAGGACTCTCTTTTGTTTGGTTCCTGGCCCTGTATTGTACGCGGGGCCACTGGGGGGGGGGGTCTGGGTTTATGTGCGTCAGGGGCCGGTCGAAGCGGCCCCTGGTGTATCGGTACAGAACAGGAAGTCTGTCCCTTCGCCGTCGTCCTGTTCTGTTTCCCCCCTGCGCCACAACACTCAAGAGAATAAAGTTGAGTGTGCAGCGGTTTAAGGGAAATTGATTTTTTTTGCGGTAAACTGTGCCCACCTGTTGGGGTTCGTAGAGTAACCATGGCAACTTGTGTCGGAAGCACCGGTGAGTCCTTGTCGTGAATGAGGCTTTGCCAGGGCCGCGGTCCCGGCAGAAGGCATCCGTTGCCATTAAGGGGACATGTGCCGCGATGATTGGAACCATCAGAGTAAGGCCTCGTAATAACCCTCGGAGATAAATAAGACGGAGGGAAGAAACAGAACATCATTGGTTTTGAGGATAACAAGGTTTGACACTGGGAAAGTTTTTCGGCCGATATTTGGTAACCGTGGAATTCTCAAAAAGGAACGGGCATACTTTTTAAGAAGAACACATGATCAACCGCTCGACAAGAAACGTAAATATAACAATATAACAATAGGACACATTAGTACTAGTCTGCACACTTCAGTGACAGGCCATGCCCAACCGCCCGAGGGGAAAGAGATTGTTAAAGCGAGACCAGGGGGTCCAAGTCGAGCGGTCTTGCGGCGATATCCTTGGCTCGGCTATTAGTCTCCATTGACAGAAAGTCAAGGTGGGTGCCTCTTTCTGGCAGCACAACAATTATCTCTGGTCTGCCTCCGTTGGGTCGCGTTTAGCCCCGCTTTGATAAATAGACTGCGTTTCTATGTCTCCCCTCAAGCCGACGCGACCCCTTTAAAACGGCCTGTCGCTCGTCCAATTAGCCACACATTCACAGCCGCGGTGACGCTATCCATGAGAGATAACGACCTTGTTCTGGATTTGAAGAGGACATTGTTCCGATATTGGAGAAGTCACAGGGAGGCAGTGTCCACTCAGATGTGTGATGGATAGCTTCCACCTGTACAGCTTATACCAGGTGATGACCACTGTACCAACTAGCTGATGGATCCATCACAGGTCTGCCTGGGCGCTTGCGACCGTCTCGCGACGGCACCGTAAGGGTCGATTCTTCAGGACGTGGTGCGTAATGGATTATGAAACATCACGCCCGGTGGTGGAATAGACCGTTCTCCAGAAATAGAAACCATCTGGGTGTCATTCCAGCGTGTCTGCCCCAACTGACACATGGTCTCAGGGAGTCCTCGGTCGGGGGGGGGGGTGTGGGCGGAGGGTGCGAACCCTCTCAGCCACAGGGGGTGGAAGTGTAAGGGGGGGGGCGGAGGTGTCATGTGACAGGGGGAAGGAGTCCACCGCGGGAGGGAGGTGGGGGGGGGGGGGGGGGGGGGGGGGGGGTGAGGCTTTTTGTGGTCGACAGTCAGAGCCCGATAGCCTAGGTGGGGGTTGGGGCGCGGATGGGTGGGGGTGTGGGGGGGGTAAGTGGTCAATTGTGAGATAGATGACAGCAGCCATCAGCTCTCCCATCTCATCTGCAGAGGCAGGCGAGAGGCAGAGATAGCAGAGAGATAGAGGGAGGGAGGGGGAGGAAGGGTGAGAGAGATGGAGAGAGGGAGGGAGAAAGAGGGAGGAAGAGAGAGGGGGATGCGGGGAGGGAGAAAGATGGAGAGATGGAGGGAGGGAGGGAAGGATGGAGAGATGTCAAGAGGGAGATAGGGAGAAAGATGGCGAGAGGGAGGAAGAGAGAGAGAGAGATGGAGAGAGAGAAGGAGGAAGTGAGATAGGGAGAAAGATGGCAAGAGGGAGGGAGGGAGATGGAGAGAGGGAGGAAGAGAGAGAGAGAGAGATGGCGGGGGGGGCGGTAGGGAGGAGGCAGCGGCGGGGAAACAGAGCGTTGCCAGGATGTCGAGTGTTGATAGCGAGGCTGACCTTCAGGCGGTCGCGTGTCAAGCGGTCAAGTGGGGGCGTAGGACATGAGCTGACATGGCGCCGAGCGGGGGCTAGCAGGTCGTGTGAGGACCCTCCCTCTGGCCCTCTTAACACATAATCATAACAGTGGCGGTCTCTCCTATTCACTCGCCCCCATGGCCCCCCTCGTCCCTGTGTCCCTTCTTAAATCCGGCACTTATCGATGGATTTCCCAATGTTGTCTACAATTCGCCTGGTTTTAAAGCCTTTGAGTGTGTGTGTGTGTGGGAATGTGTGTGTGTGTGTGTGTGTGTGTGTGTGTGTGTGTGTGTGTGCGTGTGTTGCCGCTCATTCAAAGATACACCCACACACGCACGTGCGTTTGTGGGTGTCCGTCTGTCTGTGGGTCCGTGCGTGTTTGTGTTCATGTGCGTGTATGTGTATGTGTATATATAAATATATATATAAAAAAAAAATTACAAATTAAAAAAAAAAAAAACTGTCGCCATATCTCTATACTACCGCCGCTCATTTCCATGTCAAAGTTGGTGGAGTGGGCGCTTGGGCGCCCTCACGTCAACTTGCTGCTGAGAGTCAGAGTCATACAGGTTATGTGTGTGTGTCAGAAGAGGCAAGAGGGAGGGGGGCGGGGGATAGACTGATCCTTGGCCACTGTCACGTTAAAATTGTACCGGGGGCGAAAATTGTACCGGCCTACGTCAATTCAGTTGTTTACATCTTGACAACCTGCCTGGCAACAGACGAAGCGATCGTCAGACGAAGCGATCGTCAGACGAAGCGATCGTCAGACGAAGCGATCGTCAGACGAAGCGATCGTCTGTTGCCGGGCAGGTTGCAAAAAACATTCGGCTCATGTTTCCAAAAGACAAAATAACATAATACAGATAACTGACTTTCATCCACGAGAAAGAGCTCGCAGAAATCTACCCCAATCTGTGGACTGCACTTAGAATTGGTTTGACCCTCCCAGTGACAGTAGCTGAAGCAGAGAGGAGTTTTTCCAAGCTGAAGCTTATTAAAACATACTTGAGGTCCACTATGTCCCAGGAGCGTCTCTCTGGACTTGCCATCATCAGCATCAATCATACAGTTGCACAACAGATTTCGTATGATGATGTAATTGATGATTTTGCAGCAAAGAAGGCTAGAAAAGTCAAGTTTTAGATTGCACTTCACACCTGTTGGTAATGTTAATGCCAGTTGTAAACAGGGTGAAAAACCCAGGGTGAAAAATAGTTTACTGCACAAATCTTTTTTTAATGCTCCGCAGAGTAGTTTTATTTGTTGTTGTTTTTTTTTAGCTTTCTTCAGGGATTTTTCAAGCATGGTTATTAGATCCTGTGGAATCCTTGTGCAATTTACATTGGTGTTTATATACTGTATTTATTTATCTTGTTTTTTCTCTGTTCTTGTTACCTTTTTGTATTTAAGATGATATATATTAAAATAATACAAATAATATAATACATTGTTGTGTTGGTGTCAGGGTTTGGGGGTACGTTTTTTTTTTTTGGCGACGAGGTGGGGAGGGGGGGGGGGGGCGTTGCAAGGGATGGTAAATCCAGCCAGGACCGCCTCTGCACCCACACATACACAGCTACAAGCTTTAAGCCTTCGTTTTTCTTCATAAACTTGCGTTTATTGCATAAAAGAAGCAATCTAAACGAACCTCTTCACTTCTTGTTAACATTCACTTCTGCAATCTGAGGTCTGGGGATTAAACACTGAACGGAGAGCAGCTCTCTTTCTTGGCCTGGTTTTAAGTACTTCCATTGATATTCCTCTAACAACTTTAACCACAACCTCCCCTTGTATTGGCCTCCACCCGATAAGAAAACATATCGCTGTAATAACAAGCGTATGATACGTACGGGCGACAGCGACCCTCCCCCCCAACACGACGAATACATTTGGAGGGTCTCACAGTCATGTGACATGCTCGCTTGCCAAGGCGGCTGCGTTCCACGTTTCCCACCGGCTGCGTTCCACGTTTACCACCGGCTGCGTTCCACGTTTACCACCGGCTGCGTTCCACGTTTCCCACCGACTGCCTCTCGTCGTGCGTTCAGCCATCTCTTCCTCGTTCCTTCACCTCTGTCCCGTCACACAGATGACGCCCCCCCCCCCCCCCCCAGCCCCCCCCCCCCGAGCCCCGATCCTCCCCACTGGAGCGGGGGGAGAGACGCTCGCTAGGCTTTGAACATGAAAGCAATCGCAGAAAAACAACCACAAGGACACAGGATCAGTGCACGCCTCCAATTCTGTGTGTGTCGTTGCGTGTGTGTGTGTGTGTGTGTGTGTGTGTGTGTGTGTTCGTTTGTTGTATGTGTGTCGCTGTGTGTTTGTGTATTAGTTGTGTGTGTGTGTGTTGGCTCAGATACAGCATTTGTATGTATTTTTAAGATGTCACATATCTGCGCGTGTGTGTGTGTGTGTGTGTGTGTGTCTGTGTCTGTTGTCTGTGATGTGCTTGTGGTTATTCTTGAATCAGGGAAGATGTTTTACAATGTCAATCATGTTTATTTGCATCTTGTTTGTCTTACCTGGAAGCTGGTAGCCTACGCTGACTGTCAATAACGTGTGTCAGTGACTAGCTGTTTAAGGTGGTAATGCGCCGTGTGTGTGTTTTACATATTGTAAGTGTACTGGTCGTTTGTAGGGAGCCATGTGCCAACAGTCCTGAGTTTTGTCTCAGCTCCAGCAGGATGTCATTTTGTTTTCTTCCCAGGCTTCACACACGGAGCTGTCTCTTAGTGTATTCACGGAGGAACAATGCCTTCAGTAAATGCTGTTGTTTTGGCTTGAAGAGCCTCCTTTCAGATCACAATGGGATTCTGCTTTGAGCCGCTCCCCAGCCAGACGAGTTCGGCTAAAGACGCGCTAAAGCACTCCGGGTGCCAGTTAACTCTCGTAACTTAATCACAGGACGACACACACAGGTAGGCAGGAGGACGCTCTTAATGTCATGCAGGAGGAAAGTGCTCGTCGCTGTAATTTGGTTTGTTTTCTAACAAATACGCCACACACCGAGTTCTACCGAGCGGTTGATTCTCAACAAGTGCCTCTCAGTCAGTCCACAATGAGCAAACAATGAGCGTTGACCAGTGAATAACAAGGGCAGTAACGCGGGCATTCAGCGGAGGGTTCTGCTATAAGAGAACCCGGTCACCCGTTAGAATCAGGGCACGTTATTTAAACATTAATTGCCATAAGCGTATGCAGTGGTAAGCATCATTAGCATGAGCGTATGGCTAAAGTTGAACCCTGACCTTGACCTTATTAAATGATGTATAAATTAATATTTAAGATAACCTGAACACCATTAGTAAAGCAAAACACAATTTGTTAATTATTGCTGGACCATTAGTTAACTGTTAGTTAGCTGTCAGTTGATTGTTAGTTTAAGCTAATCGCGGCATTGACTAACACTACTACTGGCAGCGCCGACTCTTACGGACACAACAAAGCCACAAGTTTTAGACACCAATCTTTGCCAGATGAATCATCGCAACCAATTAAAGACCTACATAGCGGCTGTAAGTGGATCGAGTTAACGTTTAGCACGTTCTTCAAATGGCCCCTTGGGACTCGGTTGTTTTCATCGTATCTTTTAAATTAGTTGATCAGCCCTTCCAGGGATCCTGATATCACTGCACAACCTTGCTGCGATGAGATATCACGAGACGCCCGACTCTTGTTGCCGTCAATTTTTAGTTCGGAAACAGAAGGAGGGCATTGCGGCGAACCGGAGACGATTAGCATTGAGTCACCGCCGTCGTTGTCAATCTCCCCCGCCGCGGTTCAATGCACCTTAGTCACGGCCTGTCACGGAGCTGAGGTAGACTCAATAGGGCCAGACTTTAAGAACCTGTCAGCGTGTCGGCCAGTAACTACCCATCATGCATGGCAGGATCAGGACACATTTGATCAATGAAAAAGGTAGTAAAAACCGTTGTCCAAAAAACCTTGACAGTTATTTCTGCAATCAATGGACTTTATTTATACAGCGCTTTTCTAACCAGTGGCCACTCAGAGCGCTTTACAATATTGCCCCACATTCACCCATTCATGCACGCATTCACCCACCGACGGCGGAGTCAACCATGCAAGGCGACAGCCAGCTCGTCAGGAGTAGTCAGGGACACCTCGAGGAGCCGGGGATCAAACTTGCAACCTTCCGGTTGCCAACCAACCTGATCTTCCTCCTGAGCCACATGCCGCCCCATATTAAGCATATTAATTATATATTAGGTAAAATATATCCTGGAATCTGTTGCCCCATGCCCTGTGTAGCTCAGGGCCTGCCATTTGATCTAGAACTAAAATCAGCATAATTATTAAGTCATGTGACTCTCCGAGCTGCCGTAATCGTCGTCAATCTTCCATCGCGCTCCGCCTTGGACGCTGCGTGGACATGGGGCTGGCAGCCCACTAAATCCTCCTCCTAAATAACCCATCGCAGCGTCTTCTTAAACTGTGTTTATGTGTTGGTCTGAGTGGGACCCCCCCCCCTCCCCCTCCTGGTCTCCACCCTGACCCCCAGAGACAGACAGTCATAATCGAGTCTTTGAAGTGTGTATGACTGGCCGGTCGCTGACCGTATTCCGGCTGACCTACTAGCAGCTCCGTCCGACCTGTGTGTCTCTGCAAGGAAAACCGATTTGGATAAATAATGTGTGACAGGGGAAGCGGGGGGGGGGGGAACACAGTATACGAAAGAAGCATTGGCTCCTTCGAGCGCTGCAGGCGAACAATAAACGCTCAGGTGTTTTCTCGCTCTCCTGACGGCGTCGAGTCCCCTCCTGTTCCTCTGCTCTTCTCTCGGGGGCGACTGGCCGTGGCCCCGGTACGAGCAGCTGAAGAAAGAGGGTATTATTTGGGAGGGTTTGAAGCATTGGGTGGAAGAATGGATTTATGGGTGCAGGGGTGCGCTTCCCTGTCATCTTAGGACATGTCGTTGACGTCAACTGTAATTTACTACGGTGTACGGGCGCGGGCAATTTTCGTTTTACATGTTGCATCAATCACGTGGACTGGTGCTGAGCTTTTAAAGATATCTGGGAGCTCGGGTGTGTGTGTCTCAGCCACGGGCACACATGTGCACACGTATGCGCACACGCATACGCACACGCACAGACTATATCTCTGCCTCTCTTACTCTCTCTCTCACATACACAAATGCACACACACACACACATGCGCGCACTCACACACACACATACACGCGCGCACACACACCCACGCACACACACACACACACAAACACATACACACACTATATCTCTCCCTCTCTAACCATCTCTCTGTCATGCACACAGGCAGATACACACACACGCACATACACACACACACACACACACACACACACACACACACACACACACACACACACACACACACACACACACACACACACACACACACACACACACACACACACACAAACACATACACACACTATATCTCTCCCTCTCTAACCATCTCTCTGTCATGCACACACGCAGATACACACACACGCACATCCACACATTTTTAGATTGAAAGCCAAGGCTGAAAAATGAATGCTGTAAACAACCATCCATCAGCCCTAAAAAACAACAACAAAAGCAATATTGAGCGGATATGTGTAAAAACCTGCAGAATCTGCTCTCCTCCTGAGTGCACGGATAACAAGACATGGCCTGTTCCGTCCTCTTCGTCTAATAAACGAGGAGGACAATTATGTGTTGTGAAACTAGGCCTCATTATGTTGGACACGTTATGTTTATATTCTTTCAGATTCCATTGTTTTATCAGCGGTGCATGTAAGCTGTTTTTTGCACAACATGTAGGAAATCTTTTTTTGCTTTTAGCTTTTGTCACAGTGTGGAATTCAGCGGATTGGCTAAACTCCCACCAGCAATATTCGATTTTGCACTATTGTTTTTTGCATTATTGTCAAAGATCAATAAATGCATTACATGTCAGTGCCTTTCCCCCTTTTTAAATTGATAATATGATTCATTTGTATTTAAACAATGAAAACGGTATTGATTTAAATTGCATTTCATTCTCACATATACTCTTGGCTAGCACTTTAGAGTAACGGCAAATTTGAAGCATTAATAGAGCAGTAGTAAATAGTAAAGTGATTATTCATAAAGCATTGTTCATATATCAATGCACATGAGTAATATATTCATAATCAGTTATCAAGTGTTAATAAGATGTTGAGATAATGGTTCATAAGACCCTTTATAAAGCATCTGTAAATTATTTACAAACAAATGTGTGTTAATAATCCTTTATAAACACACAGATTATGCTGCAATTCATGATATAGTCAGGCCATAAGAAAGCATAAATTAAGTATTTTGTGTTAGTTGAGCTAAAGTCAGGACTATATATGCCTCACTAATGATTCATAAATGAAATGTAAAGTCTTGAATGATCATCTCAGGTAGCTAGCAAGCACAACCTAAGTGTTTTGAAATGCTGTATTCCTATTTATTCATTAATTACCAGACAAACAATCAGTCAAGACACAGTTGAAAATCAGCAAAGGGAAAGGCTAAGGGGATACAAGAAAGCCTTCTGAATTGTTCCATATTGAAGGAACAATTGCAATTCTCTGCATAAAAAGAACAAAGTCTAACCCGAAAGGCAAAGAAAAAATTATAATATTTGGTCATTGAAATCTGAAAATGTTTGTCTGCATTTGCATATGTCTCTCGGAGTCCCTGAAAGAGTTTGCGAGGGTTAAGCCAACATGTTTATTGGCGGTTCGCTGTCTCTGCAATGTATGAATAATCAGTCTGAATAAATATTCTGCAGACTCATTACGTTCAATTGTGTTTAGCTCCCGTCAATATGGCCGACCCTATCTTGCTCCCTTCTCCGCATTCATCTTGTTAGCCTGCTTGACTGTCATTCCCCCTAGGTCAAGTGTCTGAGAGAGAGAGACAGAGAGAGAGTCACAGAGAGAGAGACAGTGACATAGAGAGAGCATGAGGGAGTATTCATGGTTTTAGTGCACTATAATGCTGGAATATTGCATTCCTCAAAGAGCTGCTTAGTCTTAAACACACACACACACACACACACACACACACACAAACCCACGCACACACAAACTTTCTCTCACACACACACAACGGACTCAGACACATGCACACACCTACAGATATGTATATATACACATACAAAAATGCAGAATCAAAAGTATTCACGTGCACACAGTGAGGCATTGATTGGTTCCAATTAACAGCCCTGTCTCCCTCTCTCCCCCTCTCCCTCCTTCCCTCTCCCCCCCTCCCTACATCCCTCTCTCCCCCTCTCCTGGCCCTGGTCAGAGGACGGGTGAGAGGCTCGTCATTAAGAGAGCTCGCCTAATGTCCGCCGCCAGAAAGCTCAAATCGCGACGCCCCCTGCTTTGATATTCTGGAGGTTCTCCACTCTCGCTCTCCTCTTACCTTCCCCTCTCTGCCCTCTGCCTTCCCCTCACAACCCCCTGTGATCCCTGGGGAGAAATAGACGTATGATACGATAATAAACATTATAAGAACGAGCTGCGCAAAAGCCTTAACATTTTATTTGGCCCGGTAGCCATGAAACACATTTGTGTTCTGGTTATTTCTGCCATTGTTTTAACTGAAATTCATTTTCTGCTTGAGCTACTTCAAACCATGGGGGCTTTCCTTCCGGGGCCTTGGGCATCTGCGTACAAGTGGCGGGCTCTTTTTACACATCTTATTTTTCCATTTGCAAAAATACAATTAAATAAAGGGATGGTTTTGTTGCTCTCTCTTCAGGACTCGAGTGCCACTTCCGTCTCCCCTCTCCAACGTCCTTGTTCCTCCCATGTGTGAACACCGATTCCCTCCACATTCCAGGGGGCAACGGCAGGAGGACACGGGTTCTACCTCACCTCTTCGTTTACTTCCCCAGCGAACGCTGTCAGCTGACATCCATCACTGGGGCTGCTCTCTTTCTCTCTCCCTCCCTCTCTCTCGCTCTCTCCATCTTGCTCTCTCTCTTTCTCGCTCTCTCTCTCCCCCTCTCTCTCCCCCTCTCTCTCTTGCACTTTCTCTCCCTCCAACTCTCTGTCCCTCCCCTTCTTCCTCTCCCTCCCCCTTTCTCTCTCGCTCGCTGTTTCCCCTCTCACTCTTTTCCATTCTCTCTCTCTCTCCCCAGCTCTCTCTCGCTCTCTCTCTCTCTCTCTCTCTCTCTCTCTCTCTCCATCTCGCTCTCTCTCTCTCCCCCTCTCCCTCTCTCTCTTTCTCTCTCTCTCTCTCTGTCTCTCTCTCTCTCTCTCTCTCGCCCTCTCCCTCTCTCTCTCCATCTTGCCCTCTCTCTCTCTCGCACTCTCCCTCTCTTCTGAATAAACTATTCTGAATAAATGTTTTCACTTTCTCACATCAACGTTTTGCAAGTGGAGAGATTTATAAAACAGATAAATAGTACAAATTATCTTTAAATGATGCTGTTTGGTTCCGTAGCGTGAAACCCATTATAAACACAGTCTAAGATATCCCAAAGACTTAGCCAAAGTACCAAAGTACACATAGTAGGACTTTTATCTAAGTCCTCACAAATACAATAACCACCGCTGTGAAGCGACCATTACACTTGCTTGCTTTGTGTTTGTTTTCATGTGTTTGTGTGTTTCTGCTTGGTGCATGTGTGTGTGCTTGTGTAGGTGTGTGTGCATTTGTGTATGTATGCGCAAGTGTGTGTGTGTGTGTGTGTGTGTGTTCATGTGTGTGTGTGTGTGTGTGTGTGCATGTGTACGCATGTATGCGTTTGTGCTTGAGTGTTTGTGTGTGTGTGTTTGTGTGTGTGTGTGTGTGTGGGGGGGGGATTATAAAGAATAGAAGAGAACAGCTTTAAATAATCGGTGGCCTTGTCTTGCATATAGTCTGTTGATGAATCAAAAACTATTTAAGTGTTATTACGTCAGTCACTTTCTCTCTCACTGCAGAGAGAGAAAGAGGGAGAGAAAGAGGGAGAGGGAGAGGGAGAAACTGCAGTCTAAATTAGAAGTCTTAAGCCTCAACCATGCTGCAGCAATGTCCAGGCTGACCCAGTCAGAGCAAACCCAGAACAAAGAGACTGCTCTTTTATTCTCTCCTGTAAACACACCATGGTGCTCCTCATCAACCCACCTTGCACAGAAACATACACACACACAAACACATGCACAAACACACACACACACACACACACACACACACACACACACACACACACACACACACACACACACACACACACACACACACACACACACACACACACACACACACACACACACACACACACACCTCAATAAGACATTTAGCAAACTGCCTAAGCCCCTATCAACCTGAAAAGGATTATGTTAATGTTAAAACTGAAATCATAGTTAAGACGGAGTACATATAATTCTATCATGTTTTTGTGGATGATTTTCAGCTTTCATTCTGGTTGTAACAATAAGACAGATATAAAGCAGGTAACAATGGTCAGACATTACACGTTCACAGACACACACAGACACACAGAGTTCACATAATAAAGAACAATATCCAGTAGTACTTTTTATTATACAGTTGTTTGAATACCCCTGATAAGCTGCCTCAGTGTTCTCCTTCACTCCATGAGAGCTCTCCTCTCTGACCAGCAGCCACAGGCGTGCACGGCCAGAGAGTGAATGTTCATATAATGACCGAACATCTCCAGGTGGTCTATTAGCAGAGTGAAACCACTGCTGTGTTTTACCCTAGGAGCGCCGCCACCACTGAACTCCCGGCGGCCATTTTGACAGTTTATTCTGCAGTGACACCAAGACGCCACTAGGGGATACATCAAGCGAGGGTCAACCGTTGAGGGCTTTTTTTGATAGGATTTTGACTAATACCAAAAGGGAATGATGATCTGCCTTTGGTGTTCATATGCCTGTAATTTACATGTTATTTACAACTTGTGATAAAGACATGCTATTCTACTAAAGTAGCTAATCAAAATAGTTTTGAATGCTGGTTGCATTTCGTTGAGTTCAATCATGTATTATTTTTTTGCATAATGTACTTGGCACAGGTACACAGGTTAGTTTTAGGACATACAACTTCTTGGTTAGGTTTAGGAATAGGGTTGACTAAAAATGAACAATTTACTTTTTGGCTTCTGAATGTAAACCAAAGCTATGGTTTAGTTTGAAATAAGCCATAGTTGGTCTAAATTTACCAACAATTTCCAGACAAAGCTAGTGAGAATTTTGAAAAACTTATAGTCAATGTCATATTCGTTTTACATAACAGGCCTTCTATGCCAAAAAATAAATCTAAGAATCTAAGAATTCAGTAAGATTCTTTGGTTAAATATTATTCATGTGTCTCAAGGTGTTGAATGGGGGTCAGGGGGAAGAGCGAAAATAATAAAGAAGCTCTTTCACTCATTAACACCAGTCACCCCTTTCTCAAGGCAAAGTAGTGGAGACAACAGAGACAGATCCTCCCTGATATCTCAGCTATTTCCACAATTAATACCAAAACCAGCAAGTTACGTGGCTGGGGAGAATGACACAGCGGACAACTTTGGAATCAAATTCTTGATGCCGTCCGATGTTGATACCGAATACACATGGAACACCTTGCCTTATTTACGATGTCTGAACACCTTGAAAAGAAACCTTTAAACATATATATTTAGCTCAGCATTCTCTTAATCCTTTTTATTCATTGATTTTTCTTAATTTGTATTGTATTGTTAAGCACCTTTTATACACAGGCTATACAAATGAAATTTGATTTGATTTGATTAAACAGGCTGCCTGGAGATCAGTTGCAAACAATGGTACCATGAAACTGACAAACCTTTTTAGGTCAATGTAACATGTTATGTTAAATGTAAAAACTATACGGTAAAGGTGGAAGATGGCCTTAACCTCCCTGGTATCAGTGTCCTGTGTAATCCGTGCAAAGGCAAAACTGAAAATAGATTAATTTACTGTCGATCAGAACTGGTCCTGGATCAAAAGACAGCAGGGGAGAAGGAAACGGTGTCAAACAAAAAGGTCTTTGCCCTGCCTACTGCTGGTGCACAGGGCTAAGAAGAAGTGAGAGGGTGCAAGATTTACAGTGAAACAAACAGTTGGCAACTGCCATGGTTGCAAGCAGAGGGGTGAATGCAACATAAAGACTAGTGCTGTCATCATTCCTGCCAGAAGTAATAAGCTTTGCAAATTCAGTCGAATCAAGTGTGTCCTCCTTGAAGCCTCGAAAGATCTAACGACTCGACTTAAAACTTAAACCCTGCTATTTCGTGTTCTCGCATAAAGACCTGGGCCATTAAAATGTGGTTCTTGGCTTACCACTAAAACCAAAAGTACCAAAGCTTTTCTTGGGCAACAATAATATGTTACGATGCTAGCCCAAGTGTATGCCAAGGATGTGCGACATTCAGGTCTTACATCTACGACTGGCAACAAGGTGGTAGTCTAATATCAAAATATCAAATAAGTCACATACCTATTCATATGTTTATATAAACATGAACTATATCAAAGGTGAGGTTAGTGTGGTTAATCCGTGAGATGAATATGCATCACTGGGAATAAGTACCTACACCTAAGTCAATATTCTTTAAAACACAATTCAGAATAACATTACTTACTTTGCTCAAAGTGCAATTGCTTCAAATGAGTGATTGTTTAGTCTGCTATAGATTTCATAATAAGTCTTGTAGTGAACCTGCATCTTTGTGACGCCTGTTGTTGATAAGGTCAACTGCGACCTTACAGCTACAGCGAGGATCAAGGGTACAGCGTTAAGTGACCTTCTAACCTCTCTATAATTTCAAAACTTTAAGAACACAAGCGGCTAAACAAGACATCATAGGAAAGGTCATGAAAGGCTGATTCTAAATCGTTGTTGAGGGATTGACTAGGTTTTTGTTCTTTTTACTAGCGCTCCAAATTTTCTTAAATTAACTAAATGTTGATGAAGCTTCAGCTGATCTGAGCACTGAAGATAACGTCTTAACAGTTAAGATACACTTAAGATCAAATCTTAAGTGTTTTGCTCATCCATACATTTCATCTTTGCTTATCCATACATTTTTGTAGTTCTGCAACATTTCTTTTGTGTTTCTGCAACATAACACCAAGTCAACTACATCTAATCGTAAATCATCTAACCATAAAAAGTGCAAAACCAAACATCATAAACTGTTTGCTTTAACAATGATGATGGATGTTGTAAATAATGACAGTAAACACATTATAATTAATAATCAGTACTTCACTGTTCATTAATTATAGTTATTATTCAATTAGACTGCCTATGATCATATTTTTAAGGCCATATTCTGGTCCCTGATGGGCGATAAGCTAAACAAAACTGTCCGATGACACGGCGAATAACTCCGAAGCACGACTATAAAAGTCACATCAATTACCTCGAGAAGGTCAAAGACAGTGGAAAAAAAAAAGCCTTACAAATGAGGGCTTGTCTTTACGACGCGCAAATTCCAGCGGGATCCCTTCGCTAATAAGCTGATTTTTTTCCCCGTTGTTTAACGCCGGCGGAATTGACTTCCCTTCATGTCGCGCTCCATAAAAACCATGCTTGAAAAATACATGGTCGTAAAATGTTTACCCCGGTCCGGCGGCAGATTTAGAAAGCCAATCAATGAACAGATGTCCGTGGTAGCGGCGGCGGCGGGGGCAGTGGTGTTGGTGTTGTCTATTCACGGCTTCCTTGAATAACAAAGTATGAGTGATAGGGATCTTTTCTTTTTTGGAACACAATGTCCCTCTTCAAACGGTTGACCTGAAAGACTGATGACAGATGAGAGAGAATGGAGGGGCAGGGGGGGGGGGGGGGGGGGGGACAGACCAAATAGCTGTCAAAGAAAACCGAACAAAAGGCGTCTCTGTGGAGAGGCCTGGGTCGATGGCCAGACTGTAAATTTGCAGGGGGAGCTGGGGGGGGCACACACTCACTCACAGACACAAATGCACACACACACAAATATGCGCGCACACACGCACAGACTTCACACATACACGCACACACACACAAACACACATGTATGCACAGTTTGCACACAAACACTTCAAACATAAACACATACTCACGCACAGACTTCATACACAAACACACACACACACGTACAGACTTCACACACACACACACACACACACACACACACACACACACACACACACACACACACACACACACACACACACACACACACACACACACACACACACACACACAGAAGATGCTGACCAATTTAGAAAGTCAGCATCATGTCTTCTGCTCAGAACATGTCATTTCACTCATGGCTGTGGTTGTTGCTCCCTGTACATTACATGATTGTTTCCCACAAACATAAATGTAAAAAATAAACAGAGACATGGTGAATGATGTTGTTATGTTATATGTAACGTTATAAAATGACGGTGATATATGACAAAATGTTCCGCCAAAAGAACAGAATCTGCCTCCCCTTCTCCGCTAGGCCTGTTTCAGAAAATAACGTACCCATTTTTTTAATGTTTTCAAACAAACTTATGATGCCAAAAACAACAAAGGTAAGACATCGTTTTTGGTTGTAAAAAGAAAAAGCGAGGCTTGTTCCTGATTGCTTTTTGCCTTTAGCTGGGTGAGTGTTAGTCACAGAATGATACGGTGGACGGTTGGAAGCAGTTGAGTCTGAGCTCTTTGATAAATGGCTCATTTGGTTGGGGTTGGAATTGTGTCGAGTTTAGCTAACAATGGTTGAATGAAAAGTTGAGAATCTAATCTATGTAGGAGTGCTTTCTTATGTGTTTAAATCCCTAAAACGTATGAGCCACCCAGAATACCCTAGCAACTAGATACAACACCATATCAACCAACAAGAACACCCTAGCAACTAAAGGAACACCCTAGCAATAACATACAACGGCATATAAACCACCACAACACCAAAGTACAATCAACTACAAAGAACACCCTAGCAACCACCTATAATACCTCCTCAACCAACCAGAACACCCTAGCAACCGCCCTTAATACCATACAAAACAACATAGACCACATATAACCACCGAGAACAACCTAGCATTCACCGAAAACACCATAGAAACTCCATTTGGAACAGCCATCCAGAAAACTAGCATCACTACCTAGCAAAAAACCGACTACAGCACTAATTCACTTCACTCTGATGTACATTAAGAATATACCCGTGACAAAAAACTTTATTTGCAGCGAGCTGCACGCCCCACCTATTTCAGAAATTGTGTTTCTTCGGCTTAGCTTCACCAGAGTTGATTGGCTATTCGAGAGAGCAACGTAAACTGTGTTTTTAATATCGCTGATTGGAATGCTATACCTTGTTAGGAACAGCAAACACAACAATGGTGCAGTTTCAGTGGAAGTTGAGGTGATCAGAAGTGGATATAAAGAACACTTCCCCAAATTCCTCCCCCAAAAAAAACAGTTTTGGGAGAATCTTGTGATGCATAATTGTCTACTCGTTGAAAAGTGATGCCTCCCAACTTCCGTGCTTTGCGTCTCCACGGTGACGCCAACAGGCTTGGTGGTGGCGGAGTGGAATGGTGTGTGTTTCGTGTTCATATTTGAATTGCGGATCGAGTGGAGAGAGGAGCGGTGGGAGCAGTCGGGGGCCGCTAAGACCCTGAGAGTGAGTGACGGACAAGGTGATTACCACAGCTAAGGGGACGACGGAGGCAACTTACACCCGGATACACGCTGGCTCCTCCACCGCGGATCACGGGCCGGATCAGCCACAATGTTCTTAAGGGATTTACATCCCATAATTGTAGGGGGCTGTGACAAACGACATCGCTGAGTTACTAGTGCGTGTGACAGGGTCGAGTTGATTGTGGCGAGTTTGTGTTCTCTCCTCTAAATCCCCCCAGTGAAGTGTTCTCGAAGTGAGGGGCCCCCGGGCCAGGGACATCGACAAAAAGCGTGTGAGGAAAAACTGCTCTCAAAGTGACGATCAATGGAGTCGAGCTTGCGTGCCCCCTCAGCCTTCAAAAGAGTAGAGTCCACCGAAGCCTGTATCAAAAAGTGCAGTCCTCTTCTTTATTACACTGCACCTCGTGCCATTTCACGATCTGAAAAACATGTCTTTTTATACCGACAGAAAGAAATACTAATAGAGGTGGGAGACTAATGAAACCCCCTGCTGTGTTGCTTCCTCCCCCGTCGGAACATGTTTTGTGCAACAACACACACACACACACACACACGAGCAACCCTGAATACAAAACATACCACGGAAAAACAGAAGAATGTGTGGTTAACGTGAAACATTGGAGTGTCCATAATGAGAGAAGCCGATGAAGAGCACAAGAGAAATAATGATGTGTAGAGCCTTCTTGTTGTTATGCTTCCGTTGTTCTTCACCTTTGTTTCCTTTCCTTCCCCGCACGAGCCGCTCATAGTCTTCCTACCATCTTTTCATCATCGGATGAGTGTGTTTACATGGACATACGTCGCAGTGTGACGGTATGCATGATCAATCACACAGCCGGGTGACTGCGAGTAGCTGTAATGTCCTTAATTA
>NC_079414.1:26240254-26242754 GCF_026213295.1 Gadus chalcogrammus | reverse complement strand
TCAGCTGCTACTAGTAGGCCTAATATGTGCTAGCATTTTCAATGACGAGTATTGGACATTAGCTGGTTTATCTTCTACCGGATTTGGGCATTAGCTGCTACTGTTATTGGACACTAACATTTGCGGCCTCTACCATTGGACAATAGCATTAGCTACTACTACAATTGGGCAGTAGCTGCTACTACTATTGGACACTAGCATTATTGGCCACTACTATTGGACACTTGCATTAGCTGCTAATTGGGCATTAGCTACCACTATTATCGGACGCTAGCATTAGCTGCGACTTGAATAGGGCATTAGTGCCCACTGCTATTCGATACTAGCATTGGGCGCCACAGATATTGGACTCTAACATTAGCTGCGACTAGCATTGGACACGGTTGCATATGCTGTTGCCACCTTGCTAAATCCTAACAGTATGAGGCAGGAGGATAGCGTCCTGGTGGAGACTGTGGTGTTGTGGCCCCATCAGTAACGTGCTGATCCACTGGCGTCGGCGCATGGCATGGCCACATGGCGGGCGAGAGCTGCTCCTTCATATCCAACAACACCTGCGTTCTCCATGCACCCATTAGGAGGCACGCTGATGAGAATCTCATTCCTCATTTTAGCGTGCAGCATGAAATCACATGGAGACACAGCCCACTGCTTTGAACTGTAGCCAGGGAGAGGGGCACCCTCACTGGGGAGTGTGTGTGTGTGTGTGTGTGTGTGTGTGTGTGTGTGTGTGTGTGTGTGTGTGTGTGTGTGTGTGTGTGTGTGTGTGTGTGTGTGTGTGTGTGTGTGTGTGTGTGTGTGTGTGTTCTAGGTTGCCTGTGATGCGATGCAGATGAATGGGGAATTCTGCAGCCAAGGTGTGACTGTGCATGTTTTAATGTATTCTAATCATTTTCTTCTAAAAAAATCACTTTGTTTGAGTTCTGTTTTTTCTAGCAAAGTTCGTATTCCACCGGCATCTCCCAGTCACATCTTCGGGTGTATGTCTCTATTGTTTTGGAAAAGAGAAACGAAAATATATTGCTGTCGGTGCAGTAAGGATGTTCATAGAGCCAAGTGGCAAGCACCAACCATCGCTAGGTTAAACTATTGCCTGTATGCATCAAAGATAGCTAGGATAAGATGCCACACAATACTATTAGTACTATTTCATATAATTAAAAATATATAGGCCTATATATATATATTCTTGAAAACGTTGCTCTTCCAATGCTGATTTCATCTGTTTCTGGACCTGTTTATGTGTTTATTAACAACTTGTGTGTTAGCCCCGTCTCACCAGAAGGTGTACTTAATAAATGAATTGTGAGTGAGTTGCTGTTTCACACTTCCCAGCAAACCCATTAATCCGCTGCATCTTGAGTCGGCCTCAGTCCTTTCAAAATCACATACTAGTAACAGCCTCTTAGTCTGCTTGTCGTGAGTCATCGCAGAATGAGGTGGTGAATAATGATTCAAGCATGTCAAGCATACGTACAAAAGCCATATTTCAATGCCCCTGTAATATAGATTATATATTCAGTCCAACCAGTCACTTAACCAATGCAGTCTGTTGTATACCGGATGGTATATATGTTGGAGAATGGTAAGTTGTGTAATTTGTATGCAGTGGGGTGCGTTGTGGGCACTCCACTATGGTGCTATCAACACTTTGGCATTAGTGCAAAGTACAGGAGTGGTGCCTTCCTTATATGTCATAAAAAGTTGATAGAGGAACAAGTGGCCATGCATCCATAATAAACGGTGGGAACCGCGCCATGGCTGCTTTATGATAATTCAGCCGGTGTCGGATGTTAGGGGAAGTGATGAAAACGACCTCAAGGACGTTCTTGTCGTATTCCATCCAACTCCTCCTTATCCTCTCCTCCTCCTCCTGGTGTCTCCATCCTCTCCTCCAGTTCGGTTTGATCTCCTCCTCCTCCCCCTCCTCCTCCTCCTACTTGCGCCTCCATCTTCTCCCCCTGTTTGGTTTAGTCTCCTCCACCTCCTCCTCCTCCTCCCCCTCCTCCTCCTCCTCCTCCCCCTCCCCCTTCTCTCGGTGTCTCTATCTTCTCCTCCAGTTTGCTCCTTCCTCCTCCTGGTGAAGAAGGAGGTCCCTGGTTCCAATCCTGTGTTTCCTCTGTAAGGCCTTCCTCTACACATGTCCCACTGTTCCCCCCCCCCTCCCCCCCCCCCCCGCTGTTGATCCCTGCTGTTACATCCATTATTTCTTCACACGCTCCCCCGTTCCACCGTCAAGCCTTCAGATCTGCTTCCTCCTCTCTCTCTCTCTGCCCATCTCTCTCTCTCTCTCTCTCTCTCTCTCTCTCTCTCTCTCTCTCTCTCTCTCTCTCTCTCTCTCTCTCTCCAAATCTTGGTTGAACTTTCATGACCTCTACCTCTCTTTAATTATTGCTCTCTCTCTGACTCTCTTTCTCTTTCTCTTTTTCACTAGATTTATCCACCCACTACCCTCTCTCATTACCTCTCCTCTTCTGTTTCTTGCTCTCTCTCTCTTGCT
>NC_079414.1:26221035-26240154 GCF_026213295.1 Gadus chalcogrammus | reverse complement strand
TCAGGGTTAGGGTGAGGGTGAGCCCTAAACCTAACCCAAACCCTCATAATATCCAATCAGAGGAGAGCCATTCTAGCCAATCACAGGCGAATCAGGGGCGAAAAAGGCGGTACTTGCCCCTACCATCCTACGGAAAAATGATTAGCTCGCCGGATCCTATGTACCCTGGTCACATACAAAGCGGGGAACATAGGACCTGGGGAACATAGGACCCGGGGAGCATAGGTACGCTACCGTGTCTAGCTAGCTGGTGTGTGGCAGCGCTGGTGTTTAGCTAGCTGGTGTGTGGCAGCGCTGGTGTTTAGCTAGCTGGTGTTTATCTAGCTGGTGACTAGCTAGCTGATGTCTAGCAGTGCTGGTGGTTAGCAGTGCTGTAGCAGTGGTAGTAGACATTAGCCGTAGCACATTAGCCGTAGCACATTAGCCGTAGCACATTAGCTTCCGATGGACGACTGCAGTGCAGCAAACACATTGGCAAGTTGAAACCCAAATGTATCCCATTCCAACATCTTACTGACACAACAACAACAACAACAACAACAACAACAACAACAACCACACCAACAATAGTATCTCTATTTTGTGTACCTACGTGGTTCAAACAACAAGTTAGCCGGTCCCTGGAATGACTGCTAAGGGAAAGTGTCCTATATTCGTTATTGTTCTTTACAACGCCCGTGGGACCGGCCCAGTGAAACATATCTTATTTACTTCCCATTATTTTTGCAAATTCAGCCATTTTTTACTGCCATACCTTTAATAGTATCAAAGCTCGGGCGGTATTCTCAGAGGAGCGCATAAATTACTTATGCAGTCGACGCGTGCAGTGGGCCATTCCCACGTGAGATTTATTCCTTTGGTAGTCTTAATTATGTCTACCTTTTATTTGCTCTGTAAAGCCGGGCGTCACAGAGCCCATAACAAGTGTGATTCCGCGGCGATAAATCTGGAGGATTGGATTGGAGGTGATGGCTTTAGACCCGTCCTGCCAATAGACTTTCCCTTTTTTCTCCCTCTCTCTCTCTCTCTATTCACCCCGGTGCTATCTTCGTCTGCATCGCATTGTGTCCGGGGTCTCGTCCTCCTCGTTACTGTTGATTCAGCCCCCCGTATCTCCGTCTCTGTCCAAACTAAAACATCCTCCGATGTTCCTCCTTCCGTTAATTTATCCCCGCCCTTCGCCCATTTCCCCTCGTTTATTCACTGCTTCTTCTCTTTTATCTTATCCTTTTTCTCTCCGGCTGGCCTCACACTTTTCTCCTTCCTCTGGTTTCCCCTCCATATATCTCTTCCCATCTCTCCTGCGGGCCGAGTCATAACTCCTGCTGACCGGTGTACATCCTCCCGCCTCCCTTTAGCAAACCACACTCTCCTGTGTCAATACACCCCGGCCCCCCACCACCCGTCCTTTAACCCCCGTGCCCGCAGAGGCACGGAGTATGCCCGGGATATGGCCCCCCAGGCCGGAGATTCACACATTGGTATTTCTTATTCCCTTAGTCTTTTTTATTCGTCTTGGTTTCTTGCTTTTTTTCTCTCTCTCTCTCTCTCTCTCTCTCTCTCTCTCCCTCTCTCTCTCTCTCTCTCTCTCTCTCTCTCTCTCTCTCTCTCTCTCTCTCTCTCTCTCTCTTTTTCTCCCTCTCTCTCTCTTTCTTCATCACCCTCCCTCCCTCCCTCCCTCCCTCCCTCTCTCTCCCTCTCTCTCTCTTCTTCTGGCATGCGTACGGCGATTCGCACAAAGGAGGAAGTCACCCGCATCAAGAAGGTCAGTGAGAATGAACTGAGGATAAGTGGCTGCAGAGCAATAATGGAGATATATATTCATGTGCTTACCTCTCTCCATGTCTTCCTGGATTCTGACATTTGCCTCGTGGATGGATGAAGAAGAATGGCCAGCAATACTAAAGCCTTTAGGTTGACGAACATTTACTAATAGCGCCTTTCTACTGCTAAAACATTGGCTTTAAACGAGTCCATATTGAGGGATGAAGGCAATCGTCATTAATTCAACCCACTTGTTTTGTTCAGGGTTTTTCCAACGTGGGAGAGATATATGTACCAGTTGCTGTCCACCTGTGAGCACATATAATAGCTTTCAAATATGGTGACCTAATTCATTCCTTTGGCTTAATGTGCAGCAATTAGTGTTCGAGATTTATCCCTGGGCATCAATGATAATTGTTAGCCTCTCACCCCTGACATTAAAACAAATTGAGTCAAGTTAGCAACATTTAGATGTTAACAGATGGCTATGCTGCACAAAACGGCATATAACAACAAGCAATTCCCTCTCCTCTGTTTTTTTGTCCAACACCCATTTCTCTCCTAATTGTTTTGCGGGTAATTAAACATTTAAATGTAGCAATTGAATTCAAAGGTCTCTTTGCTCGAATGAGGGCCGTTATATAAATGGGTTATTTCCCCTTAGAGAGAGAGTGAGAGAGAGAGAAAGACAAGTAAGAAAATGAGCGGAGCTTAAAAGAAAGGTTGGAAAGCGAATACATGTGAGAGGGATAAAAAAAGAAAGCCCTGCGATTGGGAATAAATGCTAATGTTGATGCATGCTGGGCCAGACAAAGGGTCAAGGTATAATTACTTTTAAAAAACGGTTTCTCAATGGGTGGGCATAGAACCGCATTTAGCAGCACTTAAAACTTTTTAATTCTAGGTTGAAAATATATTTTTCGTTTTTCTTTTTTTTGGGTTACGTGGAAGGTCTTTTATGCCTCTCTCTCTCTCTCTCTCTCTCTCTCTCTCGCGCGCTCGCTCTCTCCCTCCCTCTCTCTCTCGCTCTCGCTCTCGCTCTCGCTCTCTCGCTCTCTCGCTCTCTCTCTCTCTCCACTATTTCTCACATTAACAACCTTCATTTTTCTACCGAGTACAAAGGAGCCCAGATTCCTTCCAAGCGTTTCTGCGTTCATGGGACAGCCCCTGGAGCCGATCAAAAGAGAACGAAGGCTCAGTCCGCGTTTTACCTGTCGATTCATTTTCCTGTCGGTGCCCAACATGGGCCCAATGTCATCTCCTTTGTGGCGTGAAGCGATGCCAAAGCTTGATGTTGGCTGTGAGTCACGTTTAGTTAAACACGGAATTAAAGGGACGACAATTAGCAATTTAAATCGAAAAAGAGTTAGACGGTACCTTGGTGACCTTTGGCAGCGCACCGCACCCCCTCATTTGGTGAGGCCCAATTTCCATGTTGGATTTAATGGTCTTTACGGCAGAACTTGTTGGAAGATGTCGACATTTCTGAGGCCTAATTATCCGCAATTGGCTGAGAGCTTTTAAAAAGAAGGCCAGTTTATTTGGAGTTCATTGGTGTAAAAAGATGAATTCTGTTTGGTGGCATGACAGCACACTGCGTCTCCACCTTTTGCTTCCTCCTTGGTTTGGGAAACACACTTAAAGTTTAAAAATCCTCCATTTGCTAAAGAAGTCCTCCCTGTAAAACAGCTTGACATTCAATTTGGTTGTGTAGAGATGCCCCTGTGAGCCTACCAAACACACACACACACACACACACACACACACACACACACACACACACACACACACACACACACACACACACACACACACACACACACACACACACACACACACACACACACACACACACACACACGCACGCAAACGTACTTGCACGTGCACACGCACACAAAGACATTTCACCAAGGTTACAGTGCCGGGTGGGTGTCGACCGCTTTGCTGCATTTCTGGGCTAGGAAATGGCAGGGCCTGTCAGCCCAGCGATCACTACAGTCACTCTGTCTGGGCTTCGGGTCTCCTGTGATCCATGCCCCTCTTCCTCTACTCCCTCCCTCCCTCCCTCCCTCCCTCCCTCCCTCCCTTCTCCCTCCCTCCCTCATCGCCTCCTTCTGCTCAGTCCTTCTTTTTCATGCTTCCATCTGCTCTCCCTCATCCGAGCCTGCCGTTTTTTTGGGACACATCTCTGGATATTCAAACCCCACCTATCCTCCACCGCCCCCCACCCCCCCCCCCCATCACGCCCTCCCTCTCTTAATCCCTCCTCCTTTCATCTCTCCTCTCCTTTCTTTGCATCCTAAAAAAGAACCCAAATCGCTCCCCGTGAACTTTGAATCAGTATTCCTCTTTTCATTTTATTTTCTTGGCTCTCCTTCTTGCCAGCCCCTCATTCAGTCTACTTTTCTGTATACCCTCTCCTCTCTGCTATCGTATATATATTTTTTTCAATTTGGGTTTGCTATCTTCCCTTTACTTACTTGCATCTCATCCCCCTCCCAGCCTTTGATTGACGCCAGCATACGGCCTCTATCACTATTTTATATGTAATCCGAATAAGATATGCTGGCGCTCGCGTTTCTAAACGTCTCGGGCAGACGCTGACACATGATGCTGACAGTGGAATCGCACGGTGCCGAGGCCGGATGAATCCGGCGGGACGCATGAGTGCACGCCACGCACAAAACACACGCTCAGACACAGACGAATCGGCAGAATGGTTTGTGCAGGTGTGTACGTGGTTGATTTTTTTGGGTGGGATTCGAGTGTGTATCCGTGTGTGGGTTCGTCAACGGTGACACACACACGCGTCGTAGACGCATACACAATTTTACCATGAGGGCTGTTAAGTAGCACTAACCCTTCTCAGCAGGACGCGGCCTTGTGAATCATCATTCCCAACAGGATGCAAACTGTGAAGAAATCGTAATATAAAAAGAAAAAAGTAACTTGAAGCGTCAATCCATGTGTTATCAACGTGCTGGAAAAAGGAAACTTGCAGAACCCCTGTTTATTTTTCATGTGGATTGGAAATACTGATGAGAATTATTGAAAGTACAGACTGAGAATATGTCCTAGGCCCCATTACATTTCGCTCCCTGACTGTAGATCTGCAGTCAGAACACCTCTTTGCTGCAGGAGTAATTTATGGACCAAGTCATTGAGATAATTTCCAAAGCAATCATTGTATGGCTATGAAGACTTAACTCCAGGATACAAATCTCGATCCTGGATTTAAAATGGAGCACAGTCTCTAAGAATGAGCACAGTGTGACCGCAACCGGAGCGATGTATTAAGCCGGTCGCATACGAGCAGATACGAGAACAAACTTAATGAATTTTATTTTAGGGCTGGAAGACATTTCATTTTGCTCGTATAATTACCTTAACAAACTTTGCTGGGGAAGAAGTGGATTGATTGACGATAGCAAACACAGTGGTGTGAATGGAGAGAATGGATAACATCCAGATAGTCTGGTCTGACGCATGACAAACATCCCAAGTGGTAGGTCTTTCAGAAAGTAACACACAAACTCATTACATTGGCTATAGTGTGCATTTATGTGGTATTATGGATGTGTTTAGCTAATTCATGCAATAAATACTTAAATGTAATTGTTTTTTTAATATTATGATTATTCAATTAAAGCAGCATTAATTGATTCCTAACCACTAGGGGGCACACTATGCAACCTATGCACTGTTAACGTTACAGTGCATAGAGTGCATAGTAGGGCGAGGTAAAGGGAATTGAGAGTTTGATTGCTTTACCAATCAATCTCACTACTCCCCCTTACGAGTCTGTTTCTTCATGAAAGAAAAATTGTACACCCACTAGACTTGTTAGGTATTAGGACGATCGATTGCCTTGCAACATTGAGAAATAAGGCTTAAACATTTTCTTGTTAAGATGTTACTGAAAGCAGCTCCAGACTTAAGGATCAGGGAAAAATATCAATACAAATTGGCAGATTGGTCAATAAATGCATTGAGAGATACAGAGAAATACATACAGAAATATATTCATGAAACATCAGGCTTTAAATTAGAATATCATTTTTAACAAAAATATTTCCAAAACACCTCAATTATTTTGGGGCATGTCAGTGACAGAAACAAGTCAGCATATGCCAATGTTTCTATAATGAAAATATGTTTCTCGCCTGTTTAATTAATAACAGACTAAGGAGGAACAGGAGTGTGAGACATCACCACGAATAAATATCATTATGATGAAGCGCGCTGGTAAGTTAGAAGTGAGTGTAATGAAGGCCCAGTTATTACCGCTGTGTTTACACTTCGCTCTGTGTGCAGCCATTTTCTATAGTGTCCATTTTTCAGATTAATAAAAAGACCAGAGCCAGGCCCATGGATATTTTTATCTGTAAATCAATCCGCCAGTCTGTTTGTAATTTGTCATAGTGGCTGTCCTTATGTCGTGGACATATTAATCGTGATTTTTATATATAATTATACACAAGTTATCTAAACCTTTTCTATGTCATGGACATATTGATCGTAATGTTTAGATAAAAGGATACACAAATGATCTAAACCTTTTGTATGTCGTGGACCTATTAACCAAATGATCAAAACCTTTTGTATGTCGTTGACATATTAACCGTAATGCTTATATAAAATTATACACATCTGAAATAAAGGTTTTTTAAATGTTCAATAATCAATATATCAGGCATTTGTACACATTCTCCTTGCACCCACAAAGTATCTGGACTAATTGTAGAGCATTATCACGGGTAGAGATGGCGGCAGTTAACCAAGCCTATATTCAATGAGACAATGGATGAACATGATCCTTATAGGGAAGCCTTCCCATCGTGGGCAGTAACAACAAAGGAGACAGAGGTGAGTGGGAGTGAGCATCGTGGAGATCAGGGCTGAAGTCATCCAGGGAGGTAGAGGCCAAGTTCATTCGCAGTACACCATGTGGGGGAAAGTGGACATGTACGTTTGCCAGGCTGCAAGACGCCAGGAGATTGGCGTTACATGGCGTCTTTAGCAAAGGTTGTGGCTACTACCCTAACACCTTTCAATTAGAGAGAGGGAGGCAGTTATATCTAGGTGCAGGGAGAATATATACAAATGCCTTTTCGATTGATTAGTAATTATATGAATAAGGTTCACTCACTAAGACTTGAATATAGGTCATTACCACACACACAAACACAAGTGTAGGATATATATTGTAGCGGGCCAGTGGGTGTGGGGTTTCCACGCTACCAAGTTGAATGGATATAACGACACAACACACAGAGAGCAGTTCAAAGCCGAATGGTTTATTTACCGAGTAAATCAAACCAGGGTGGGAAAAGGGTCATCCACCTCTTATATGATATAGTTCAATTTCAGTCAAACACCTTCCACCTATCTCTCTCCCTCAGGCCGTACCACGCTGCCAGGCCATCACACAGATCCTGCCTTTCCTTTGCTAGCGTTAGCTTCTCTAGCCTTCCTTCTAGCTCCAACTTCCCCCGTCTGTCGTTTGCTAGCTCTTTTAAGCCCCAGCACCCCTGCTCAATGATCCCCAGACTCGCCTCGTTAACGGGAGGAAGTCCATATATGGCTTGGGGGTGGAGCCAGCAGGTTGCCAGACCTACCACTCCCCTCACTCCTCCCTGGCGTCTGCCACAATATATACACATTAATTACAGCATCTGAATTGATAGAGGGTTGATGGAAGATGGAGTCTGTTGGTGGCAACATTCCCAGTATGCATTCAAATCCCAAGTGTAGCACAGCTAGATTGGGTTTTTCCCAGCAGTGGTTTTCCTGCCAGAGAAGGTTTGAGGTTTACTGCAACAGAAGTGCTCTTCACCTCACCTTCATTCTGGTGTCTTCCTGTTGTTTTCCACCATAAGTACAGCCAAAGACAACACAACTGAGACATTCAGGATTGTCCCTTTAACAGTGAATGCTGATACCGGCATTCGCTAATTTTAATTAACGGTTGATTAATGAACCGTTACTGAAATGTGTTTTTATTTGAATATTCATGCAGAGGACCAGCGATACACATGCTGTCAACAGCTGCTGACCCGCGCTCTTTGCAGACAGTCCTTCCTGGCTGCTGAGCACTCTGCACCTCAGCTCAGAGATTATCTTTGGTTCAGGGACGGTGTCTGACGAAATACGCATTAACTCAGAGAGAGAGCGAGAGAGAGGGAGAGGGAGAGAGAGAGAGAGAGAGAGAGTGTGTTAGAGGGATAGAGAGAGGGAGAGGGGGAGAGAGGGGAGAGAGAGGGAGAGGGGGGGAGAGAGAGAGAGTGTGTTAGGGAGACAGAGAGAGGGAGAGGGAGAGAGAGAGGGAGGGAGAGAGAGAGGGAGAGAGAGAGGGAGAGAGAGAGGGAGATGGGGAGAGAGAGTGTGTGTTAGAGAGACAGTGAGAGAGTGTGTGAGAGAAAGAGAGAGAGCTAGAGAGAGTGAGAGAATATGACAACCGCACACCCAGTGTAGGACACCTACAAACACACACAGCACACACACACACACACACACACACACACACACACACACACACACACACACACACACACACACACACACACACACTTTCATTCCCACTTGATAAACAACTTTTGTGCCCTGATAGTCAAGGACGACTGCGGGGTCGGATAAACTGCTGAATCAATATTGTGTGTGAAAAGGAAAGGCTCTTCTCCCTGCGTGTGTGTACGTGTGTGTGTGCACATTAGTGTGTGTGTATGTGTGTACATACGTGCATGCACTAGGTGTGAATTAGTGTGCGTACCCAAATGTGTTCCTACAGTATGTGAGCCGGGGCCAATATTTCTGTGCCCATGAATCACGTTAATTATGGGGTAAGGACAGAGGATGTAAATCTCCTTTTTTACAAGCAGCCAGACATTGAAACATCGGCTTTTTATTAACCAGCTGACCAAATCATTTAACACGATCAATATGTATAATGCTCGCTCATCCTTGAGGATCAGGACGGGCCTGCGACCGTACCCGCTGTGCAAAGCCTGTATGGCGTCAAAGTATCTTCAGACGCACTCGTCTATTAGCTGTGTATCAGATGGGCCTTTGGCCGCCGCCATTAAGAGCAACAAAGGACAGCTTTACTTTAATGAGGCCGCTAGTGCATTAGCATTGCTTACACGTATTATTCAATCTGGGGGGAGAAACGGGACGTGGAGGGGGGGTTGAATGTTGAACTCAGATGAGGATAGGCCAGTGGGGTAGCATAGGGGTGGTTTAACCATTACAGGAGTTAGTTATTGAATGAAGAAAGGAACAACCTTTCAGCGAACGCGGTCTTAGCTCCTCAATGCCCCAACACCTCCATCACCACCACCTCCATCACCACTACCTTCTCCTCCACCACCTCCTAAACCACCACCCTCTCCTCCACCAACTTCTCCACCACCACCTCCTGAACCACCACCCTCTCCTCCACCACTTCCTCCACCAACTTCTCCACCACCACCACCTCCTGAACCACCACCCTCTCCTCCACCACCTCCTCCACCACCTCCTCCACCAACTTCTCCACCCCCACCTCCTAAACCACCACCCTCTCCTCCACCACCTCCTCCACCAACTTCTCCACCACCACCAGCTCCTCCACCAACACCACCACCTCCTCCACTTCAACCACTACCTTTTCCTCCACCACCAACACCACCTCCATCACCACCACCTCCTCCACCACCACCACCACCCTCTCCTCCACCACCTCCTCCACCAACTTCTCCACCACCACCAACTTCTCCACCACCACCAGCTCCTCCACCAACACCACCACCTCCTCCACTTCAACCACTACCTTTTCCTCCACCACCAACACCTCCTCCACCACCACCACCACCACCACTACCTTCTCCTCCTCCACCACCACCACCACCACCACCACCACCACCACCTCCCCCACCACCACCACTACCTTCTCCTCCACCACCACCACCACCCCCACTACCTTTTCCTCCACTTCCTCCCATAGCTCAGCACTAATGAAGACCAGTGTGAGGTTGCTGCTTTGTACTTCAAAAACGTCATGCATAAACACACATACATGCACACACACACACACACACACACACAGACACACCCAGGCGCAGTGCCCTATAGGATAGTGCACCATCCAAAGTACTGTGCAGCTCATTAGAAACAGACAAATATTCAATTAGTCACCATAATGGGCAACATAAAGCATGACTGCTGCGCAGAAATGCTTACAAGGTCTCCTTCCAAGTCGGCAGTACTAAAGCAACCGGCCAACAATTTATAGGCTCGCCCGTGAATGATTGTGTCTCCTCACATTATCCACGGTGTGTTTGTTTTGTCTTACGAGCATTCCAAACGAGTGTTCGGATCCAAAACAAATGCCCCTTTTCTCTCTCTCTCGTCCACGCACGCACGCACGCACGCACGCACGCACGCACGCACGCACGCACGCACGCACGCACGCACGCACGCACGCACGCACGCACGCACGCACGCACGCACGCACGCACGCACGCACGCACGCACGCACGCACGCACGCACGCACGCACGCACGCACGCACGCACGCACACACACACACACACACTCGGAAAACAAATGTTTGCTAGAGCTAAAAAGTTGCAACACAAAAGTGGCTGAACTATACTTCAGCGCTGGAAGTACTGCTGTGTGTACTGTGTACCACGAGTCGTTTGTGGTTTTAGGTACAGACGTGGCTTTGTACTTTAGTTTAGTGGTACAAACAAACTGGGATACACATGGTTGCCAATTATTTCACTTTCATATTGAAGTATGCATCGTCAACCTCATACACAATGCACTGTTTTAATATGTGTGAACTCCTCGTTGTGTTTGGTTTGCAGTGGAGCTAAGGCATCCACAACCCTTAAACGTGACGATGAAGTGTGTGCAACGGGGCATCTCTTCATCATCTGTGTACGTGCTTTGGGTACCAGAGACAATGTCGTCCGCCACCTCACCCCTATAGTTCTCCTCAGAAACACGCGGGTGAATAAAATACATAACAGCCATAAACACACAACGTCAGCTTTGATTCAGAAAGTGTGATCCACACAAGCGCACAGAAATGTTTTCTGACAACGTCTTTTCTTGTTAAAAAAAAAAAGTAGCTGCCGTCCCCACTTCAAAGGAACCACACTGCAGTTAAAAGTGAAGCTTTCGCTGTAGTATATGAGGTGATGCACAACATCGCTGACTCCTCCATTGTGACCAATGGATATTTTTTTCAAAGACACCCTTTCGGCGATTACGATCATGGTTCCTCACCTTAATGGATTCATTGGGACAAACAAACCCATTTTGTCTGGTCAACCATGTGTGGAGATCTTTTCTTCCTCTTCCCCGATAGGAACAACCTCTAACTACCCAGTCCATCTCAGAGTTCCTGCACGATAAGCTACTGTTCCGGTGTAATCCCCGCTCCGAATACCCTTGCGTATCCTTGGTCCAACCCCAGATGTTAACAGTCAATTGCGCTGATAAAGGACATTATCTAATACTCCATCCGCGTTGAGATAGAGATCTCTGACATGTGCTACGTTCGGTGATAAGGACTCAATTGATTGTCGTCTCGAAAGGCGCGGGTCAGCGCTGAATGAAGGTGGTGAGAGAAGGCTTTTCCCCTTCTTAGGAAGGGTGGTATGCGGCATGTGGCTCAGGAGGTAGAGCGGGTCGGCTGGTAACCGGAAGGTTGCTAGTTCGATCCCCGGCTCCTCCTAGCTGAGTGTCGAGGTGTCCCTGAGCAAGGCAACTCACCCTGACTGCTCCTGACGAGCTGGCTGTAACCTAGCATGGTTAACGCCACCGTCGGCATGTGAATGTGTGCGTGAATGTTAGGCAATATTCTAAAGTGCTTTGAGTGGTTACTGGTTAGAAAAGCACTAAATAAATGCAGTCCATCATAGTCATGCAATTGGATATCGTTCTGCTGATCTGAGCAATCGGCACGGTGAATAGAGTGGACATGTAGCTCGATCAAAGGGTAAAGTTAAATGACAAATCAATGAAATGCTACTGTAATATTGTTCCTTCTAATGCCATGTAGAATTCAACGTGAGATATAGCTCGACAGACGACTTAATGTCTGTATATTATGTGTAATATAAGGCTGGTTAAATGTCAGTACTTCATTGCGATGACATTCTTGGTCATATTTGGAAAACTGGATATCAACACAAATGATTAGCTTCTTTCCAATACATCAAAGTAAATGTTTTTTTCAAATTGGGCGAATGGCTTTGTAATCTGATATTTAGTTAGAACACAATTTAGTACCGCATTGGTGAAGGCACAGCTGTTCTTCAGACAGTTGATTGGACTAATTTAATTGGCTTGATTGAAAGAGTTCAATCAGGGAAGTTAATGTATGATCAAGTCACATCAATGTTATTTGTATGGCTCTAAAACACAGAAACCGTGTTTCTGAAAGGGCTTCCCAGCCTTTCCTCTAAGGCACGAATGAACTCCCATTGTATCAAGGAATCAACCTTGAGAACGAAGATACTCCTGTCAATCGATTGAGAGGAGTCTACCCCACAGCCTAACCCTAGAATCTGCATAGCCCCCCCCCTCATACACACTTATTATACGTTGTACGTCCTGGCACTTAATGTACATACTTATTGTACGCCTTACGTCCTGGCACTTACAAATAGTACAAAGCATTGAGTAGCATCTTATACCAGCCATCTTTGTTGTGCACGGGGAATGGGATAACCTAGCGATTTTTTAGGGCTTGGCACTTGGTTCTATGAACATCTTTACTGTACCGACAGCGATATATTGCTGTTTCTCTTTCTTCTGACACATGTAGGCCTACATAATGTAAGTCGCTTTCGATGAAAGCATCCGCTAAGTGCCCCAAATGTACATTTAAATATAAATGGGTACAAGGGGTGCAATGATTGAAACAGATCATAAGTAGCATCACACATTGTTATCGACACACAATGCTAGTTTTGGCGGACAGACCCCATTGGGATTCCTCCTCCTCCTTCTTCTTCTTCTTCTTCTTCATGGAACGGGGAAGGACCGAAATCCGCCGGGAGACGAGCTTTCCCCCAGTGACATCTGGACGCCGGCGGCGGTGAGGTGGCTAGCTGAAATCCCCGGTGAAGTCTGGGCTGGACACACCGCCCTGCTGTGAGAGATGAAAGCGGCCCAGAGCTGGAGGAGGAGGTGTGCGGTGGGCGGTGGGCTGTGGTTGATTCAGACAGTGAGTGACTGGATGAATGGGGAACACATGCGTGGTAACTTAGCGCCGTTTCACTCGTCAATAAAGGAAGGGGAACCTAATTGGGCCGGTTCAAACGGAACGCCCGGCCCTGACAGCGTGAGAGGGCTGCGAGATAGTGATTGCCGCTAAACGGGAGGTTCTTTGTCCTTTCTTTCGGTTGAACTTTCGCCGTCGCTGCGTTTGGATAAGCGTGTTCTCTCTCTCATCTGGGCGGAGATCTGTCATGGTTCAATGAAATGGCTGGAGACGCCATCAACCCCCTCAATATATACTAAAGCCCCACTGCGATCGGAAAAGATAAATCTCGTGTTACGGTGACTGCGACTGGATGCCTGGCCTGTCGCAGTGACTACAACTGAATGCCTGTACTCTCTTTATGGTTGACCGGCCAGAAACCCATCACCGATTTAAAATCTTTTGCCTGTATGTCTGTATGTACGTATGTATGTATGTACTGTATGTATTTTTGTATGCATGTCAATTATGGCACCCATTTCACTCCTGAAATGGGTTTTCTTGCCCTCTGGGGGGCTAGGGTCAAGGGGGTTTCATAAACATATTGTCTCAAGAGATTGACTTCAATCTCTTGAGACACCACACAACGTTTTCAGACTGTAACCAACATGTCCCACCGCTGCAACTTTTCTGCTTGACGTCCTAAAACCGGTTTGTCCCGTTGCGAATCATTACTGGGCAGTGGCTCTAAGGGCGGGCAAAACAGAGAGGAATCAACGTTTTTGATCAAGGCTCTGACGATAATTAAGCTTTATTACACCACACCAACACAGACATTATCGTATATTTGTTTTCTCAGACAATGTTCAGATGATGTGCAATTATTTCCAGTAAATGGCATATTTTCAAAAAAGAGCTGCATAGCTGACAAATTAATCATGGCTATTTAATTATTCTACGGGTACAAATACCTATAATTGGCTCATTATAAAGACACACAAATCTCTTTTTGATTAATAGGTCAAAATATAACAAGGCAGTGCATCGGCTGGGGATAAAGCCTTTTTAAAGGAAAAAAAGATGAATAATAAACTTTGTTGTTATTATTACAACCCAATGATAATGAGCACATGAAGAACAGAGGCTTTACCTCCATTTTGTTTTCTCCTGTTGGAGATCACCGAGGGCCACCGGCTCCCCCTGCACATAAACTCTCATGAGGGGTGCCCTGTTTATGGAAGCAAGGCCACCCGCCTGCACCCGTCTCCCAGACACCGCACAATAACAAGCGCCTGCAGCCACCACTGCCACACTAACTGCTGCAACAGGATATCAACCCCTCCATTAACTCAAGTGTACCTATGTTCGCTCATGCCCTGTGTCTTACATGTAACCATGTGTGTGTGAGCGCCTGTACATGTGTGTGTGTGTGTGTTTGTGCGGGCAATTTTGTGTGTTTGTGTGCATGTCTGTGCGTGTATGCATGTATAGTTTTTCCCAGTGTGTGTGCGCACGTGTCTGTGTGCGTGTGCGTGCATGTGTGTGTGTGTGTACATGTATGTGTGTATGGTTATGATTTTACCAGTGCGTGATAGCGTGTGTGTGTGCGAATGCATGTCTGTGCACGTGTATGGGTTTATGGTTCTGTTTGTACCAGTGTGTGATACAGTGTGCATGTGTGTATACATGTGTGTGTACGTGTATGGTAATGTTTGAGTGAGTGTGTGTCAGTATGCGCTGTGCCATGTACTATGTACGCCGGGTGTATTCAGTGCTAGTGTCTTGTACCTGCTGCGGAGCTGTGATGCCCTCTCTCCCATGTTTGTTTTGATTATTGTTTAGTGATTAACCATGGAATGATTAGTCATAATGGGGGAGACAGTGTTGTCTTCGAAACCGCCAGCATCTCTCATGCGTGACGAAACCAACCAGGTGTCCACCAGCTTAGCTCACGGTATAAACTTATTTCGATTGAGGATTTCACAGCACTACAACTCCTCTCAAAATGGCAGCGTGTCACCAGCAAAGAGCCCCATAATGCATGCTGATGTTCAAGCACTGCCCCCTGCTCTGGGATATGCTGCTCTTGAGAGACGTGGAGCACAGTGAGGCCTGTCTCCCCCCTCCTCCCCCTCCCTCCCCCTCCCTCCCCCAGCCACCAAAGTGAAGCGGGTAGGAAGCATTATGAAGATGTCTGTGAGACTACTAGACACAGTACTTAGCCAGCGAGTGCAGCATGTTCCGGACAACACTCTCCCTCCCCTGTGTCCCCTTCCTGAACCGTGGTGATTCCACCGGGGGGGGGTTGGGATTCTGTTATTGTGACTCGAGAGTTTGTTAGCGGAGGAGGAGTCAATTAAGTCTATGGATGGCTGGGGACTAACAAGATATGCTCGGGTGCAGAATACAAGCGGCCCCCGTTGGCAGAAGTAGTCTAAGCTCAACGGCCACCAGCCTATTCTTAGACGGATTAGATTTCATGTTGTCTCATCTGGGTGAGACAGAATGATAGTAAGAATGCTAGATCATTCCTTCGATTAGATTGCTTTCACCACATAACCTCCATCCCTTCTCTCCCCTTCCAGCTGTATTATCTTCTTACTAATATACGTTATTTTGGAGGATTTTATTTTCGTTGTCACTCTGTAAAGCATCTTTCAGTAATTAGAAAAGCGCTATATTTGCATTTACGTTTAGGGAATTTAGCAGACGCTTTTGTCCAAAGCAACTTACAATAAGAGCATTTGTCAGAAGAAAGAGAAACAACAATATATCGCTGTCTGAACAGTAAGGATGTTCAAAGAACCAAGTGCACTAACAATCACTAGGTTAACCCATTCCCCGTATACAACAAAGATAGCCAGGATAAGACGCTACACAACTAAGTACTATAACTAAGTACGACATAAAATAAGTGCGTACATTAAGTGCCAGGACGTAGAAAATACAATCTATAATAAATGAATCAAATGTATTATCAGTAGTATTATTATTCATGTGGTTGATTGGTAGTCCGCATTGAGCGACGCCTCACACCAAATGTAATCTAAACACTATAGAAGAGACTGTTTAGTATCCTATAGGATGAGCGCTTGTGTCCCCCCTGAGGTCGTAACCACAACTCCTGGCCTGCACGGACACACAGACACACACTTATCCAGCCGGCCTTCCTGATGGAAACAGAACAGACAGGAGATAATCAGAAAAAAGCACTCGGTGGATAAAGCGAGCACCAGAGGAAGAACATTCCCCCCTGACTCTTGGCACAACACTTTCTGTTGTTCCCCCCCGAATACTTCTTCACGCCCCGGCCCCAGAGCTCCGGTGTCGTTTCATCTTGGGCGACGTGATCTATGAGGCAATCGCTCGCGCTGTACTTCAGTACAAATCATCCCCCCGCGCTCCCCTCACATCAAGGGGCCGGGGAGATGGTCTGCTTCCGGGGCGCTTGTTTGTGCCAGCAGCCAGCGGAGGACCATTATACACAAAGATATTATTATTACCATTAGACCATGGTGTCTGAATCTGGAGCCGGGCCAGAGCCATCGCCATAGCGATACGAGATACGGGGGCACCCGTCAGCCCGGCCCCTTCTGTGCCCGGGGGGTGTGTCGACGCATGGCTGTCTGCCACGGATCATCAACCTTGGGATGGAGAGTAGTTAGCTGGCTCCGTTGTCTGTCTATGCGGGCCCACACCTCATCAGTATATATCGGATTAGCATGGAGGAGATTTAGGGCTCGGCGACAGGGGGGTCTGCCCATCCTGTGTCGTCACCCCCCCCCCCCCCCCCCCTCCCCTCTGACTTGATCGAAGGTCTGTGCTCGACGGGCAAAGGGTTGGACGCGTTTACCCGGGGCCTAGCAACAACAGCTAACCTCGGAACGAGACTTGAAGGATTTGTTATTAGCCGTGAGTAGGAGTTCAAAGTCAACATGCACTGGTGTATTCTCAGTGCTGATTGAGGACTCACCTTTACCGGCTCATCCTTGCATTGGTATAATCCGTGTGGAAGTCATAACAAGCCAGAAGGCATAACAAGCCTTTTTGTTTAATAAGGTTAATGCTGTTGCATGCAGCTAGTGTGTTTCAGCATCCCAACAGCCACCCCTTGCAGCATTGCTATGACAACAAACCTTGAAGGATAGATACAGTTCTGTTATTACTGTCAACAAACACAGATAAATGTATCCTCAGAACTGTATAATCCATGTTTAAGCGAGGCTATTTTCTTTCTTTGTTTTTCTTCTTTACATGATGATCTCACTGCTGTTCACAGCGAGGGTATACCACTATAGCGCTGAAATTGTTAGTATTGTATGATATCCCGTTATCACCTTTCCGAATCCTCGTTCCATAGATCTCACCTACAGATCTGTTTTTCTTTTTCTCATCAGGCAGCCGTGGGCTCCTTTATTTTCAGGAGCTGCCTCTGCCCCTTCGGGTCCATCCATTACCGTTGTCACCCTCTACCCATCCTCTCCACTGCTCTCTACCTATCGGCTCCAGTTTGCACTCCCCTCAAGTTTGTCTACTCTCATCTATCTCACTTTCTCCCCCCCCTATCTCCCCATCCTCCCCCCCCCCCTCCCCTCCCCTCCCCTCGCCTCACCCCCCCACCCCCAACGCCATCTTTCCCCCTTTATTCCATTCCCTCAATTCCTGTGTATATATATCTCCCCCGTTCAATCGCTCCTTGCGTCTGCCCATCTCCCACGGCCGCCGTAGCCCCTCCGTCCCCTCGTCCTCCTCCCCCCCCCTTCCTCCCTCCTCTCCCCCGCCTCTCTCTTTTCCACATAGACAGGAAGCCAATTGGAGTTGTCCAAACAAATGAGGGCTGTCTGGGAACATTTAAACCCCCATAAATAACATCATGAAAGGACGCAGACAATGTGTGCAACACAACGGCGCTCACAACGCGCACGCGCGCAATCACACACGAGCGAGGAGTGTACACACTGCCCTGTAGAAATATAGTTGGAGCGCTGTGCTAATATGTCTGATAGTGTGTGAGGAGGTGATAAGGCTGGAGGCAGGGTCTGGCCTCTTAAAGCCGCCCGCGCTCCATGCATCGCCTCGTGCCACCGACATCACTCAGCCAGGCATTAGGAGAGCACCCTATTGTTGGGCTGTTCTGTGGCTCCTGCAGCCTTTGTTTAGAATGCTGATGAAGCAATCACCGGCAGTAATGGGCTTTAGTGTGTGTGTGTGTGTGTGTTTGTGTGTGTGTGTGTGTGTGTGTGTGTGTGTGTGTGTGTGTGTGTGTGTGTGTGTGTGTGTGTGTGTGTGTGTGTGTGTGTGTGTGTGTGTGTGTGTGTGTGTGTGTGTGTGTGTGTGTGTATTTGTGTTTGATTGTGTGTGTTGGCGTGCATTTTTGTGTTACCCAGTTTTGAATTTACCTTTTTCTTTGTGAGTGTGTGTTTGTGCCATGTTTCACTTGTACCTTTAAAATTGTGTGTGTGTGTGTGTGTGTGTTTGCGTGTGTCAATATGTGTGGGAATATATGTGTCATTGTCTTGCCTGTACATTTTAAGTTTTTTTAATGTTCAAATTGTGTTTGTGTGTCTGTGTTTGCGCACGTTCTTATGTGTGTGTCAATATTTGTGTGATTGTACCCTGGTACGTGTATGTGTGTCACGCTGTCCATGTCTGTATGCGTGAGATAATGAACGATGCACTATTGAGTGTATCTACCTGATAAACACGTTGCTATGAACCTATTTCGTGTTCCGAACATTGTTACGAATGTATGATTAGAATCAGCGTTTCATTAAAGCATTAGCACCCTGAATCAGTGTTGCACCCTCGAAACCACAGCCAAACAATATCTGCAACCACCGAAACTATGAATGAAAGGGGGTTGCAATTAGAGAAACACATTAGTTTGACATGTTTCATGGACAAGTGTCTATGACGGAACTACTTCATTATTAGTTCATAGTAGACGTCAAGGTTTAATCTTCCAATTGAAGCTCCGTCTGTTATTGTTCACCCATCCTCATGTCTGACTCATGGCCGGCTCTCACTTGTCGTTGGCTGTCAGTCTTTAGGTCAAATTACTTTTTACATTTCAACCAAATTTGAGCTGGAATGCCGAGCCTGACGCAGAAGATTACACACACATGCTAATTTGCAAACATAGAAAACACGTGCACGCAC